>NC_134837.1:248881639-248929048 GCF_004210375.1 Tachypleus tridentatus | reverse complement strand
TAAAATAAATAGTCCGCCTTCTTTCCCAGGATAATGTGGGAAGCATTCTTCCCAACGTAATACATCTAAACGGGTCCACCTTCTTTCCTATGATAGGGTTGGGGAGCATCCTAGCAAACACAATGCATCTAAAAAGGTCCACCTTTTTCACATGGTAGGGTGGGAAACATCCTAACTGAAACATTACATCTAAAGTGGTCCACCTTCTTTCCTATGATTGGGTGGGGGACATCCCAGCCAACACAATATATCTAAACTGGTCCACCTCCTTTCCATACCAGATCTCCAAAGAACCAGCCTGCAGGAGGTGGTATGAAAGGGGTTTCTCAGCCGACTGACATGTTCTTTGCCTGTTAAAGCTCCTTCTGAAACAAGATAAACCTTTTAACATAGTTAAGATATCTTCTCCGTTCGTTTGCCTTAGAGTTTTGCTCGTTAGACAATTGCCATCTTAACTCATGAGATTTCTTATAATTCAACATATGTCTTCCAACAACCTAAGAAACACCAACTTCCCGTTTTCTAGTTCTCTCCATAGTATTTAAGAAAAAATATTTTGTAAATTTACTAGTTTTTAATAACAGAGATTTCCTTTGTTTTTCGAATTACATTTTTTTCATTTAGTAACTTAGAAGTCCATATTACCACTTCTCTATCCTTTGTGAGAGAAGAATTTCTTCATATAAGTGAAATTTCAACAGTGGCAAGGAAAGGAAAGTTACGTGTTGATGACGTGACAGCCACTTTCCATGTATTAGTGAACACCATTACGTAGCCTGCAACTTCATTCACATCTATTTGACTCACTTTCATCCCTTCGATTTCAATAAGAAATTTAGCAGGAGTTCAGCTTGTTTCTTTACGTTCATCTTCTTCTAAGGCTTTGTGAACTTCCCATTGAGGACAGTATTCGACTATCCTTTCATTATGTGGGCTTAATTTCTCATTTATATTCCATTCCAGGTCTTTTTCCCTCTTTCTCTATCCCGTTTGTATCAATCTAATCCTGATGCATTACTTGTTTTTCCTCTTTTACTTACATTTTAATACATACTGATTTCTTTTTAGACCAACTACATTTCCAGGACCATATGTCTGGTCCTTGTAGTCTTACTGATTCCTACATTAAGAATTATAGTTATTTTTACAAGCACTATCTAGATTCACAAACTGTGGTATAAATTTTGAATTATTGGAAAGCTGACCCATTTAGTTCAGTTCAACTATCCAGTACACAATTACCCTGTCTTTTCCTGAACCTTCTTTGTTTGCCTCCTTGCACTTTATGTCTTCATCTTATGTCAGAAGTACTACATAGAAATGCTGATTCCTTTTGGTAGTGGTTCTTGTTCCATCATATATTCTGCTGTGACTTGTTATATACAATATTTACTCCTCTGGTCTCACATGTCAAATAACGGATGGATTACAACCATTCTGACACATAGGATTTCACTCCAGATCTTTTCTCCCTTACAATGAGTTCTAAACCTGTTCAGTTTCATCCTCTTTAGAATCTATTCTGTTCTCTTTAGGTGTGAAGAAATTTACCAACCCTCTTACAAGGTTTTACTTGGTGTCCTTTAAAAGATACTGATGGGGTTTAGCTGTTAATTTGTCCAACGTTTTCATTTGGAAAAGTTTTCTTCACTTCCTTGGACCATTACTCCATATTGAGGTCAATATCTCAAACGCCTTTCTTCCTATTCCCATTACTGAGTTCTGTAGATGCTTCCTTTTCTTCATCCATTGGTGTTATATTTGATTGTTTCAAACACTACATTTTCTCCTGTAATTTCAGTCAGATGGTCAAAGCGTTTGCTCTGCATCTCCTTTAACTTAGTTTATGGTTTGGTTATTACATGCAAAATAGCCTTCTGTTTTCATACTCATGGAAAGAGTCCTCCTGTCATATCTTCATTCTTCTAATGGTGGTAACCCACCTTGGGTGAATTGACAAAATGCTCAAATCGTTACTCACTCCTACCCAATACTTTATCTTCTTAATCCAATCATCTACCCTGTCCCCTACTGTGCTCGAGAACTTTATGTAATGGCTAGATAATCCATTACCACTGTTTTGGTTCCCTCACTTTGAATCGTACCAAACCCACACCTCTTCAGAAATGTTAACGTTTGCTGGTTCGGATACATCATTGAACAATAATCTCATCTTAAACATATGTACCAGCATAAGCAATCCCTCCACATCAGTATACCCGACCTCTGTTCTGTTCATTAGACATGTTTGTATTACTTACCACTGCTAGTGAATTGTTTGATTATGATCCATTCTGATAATTTCGTGATTTTTACATAAATCATAGAGCAGGTATCAGATCTTTGAATAT
The DNA here is from genome assembly GCF_004210375.1 of Tachypleus tridentatus. NCBI lineage: Eukaryota > Metazoa > Arthropoda > Merostomata > Xiphosura > Limulidae > Tachypleus > Tachypleus tridentatus. Next base: position 248,926,697 of record NC_134837.1, on the reverse strand, counting down.
GTTTTAAAACACTCAACCGTCATGATTCGGCATCTATCCAATAGATTTGCTGTATAGATTATTATGTATTTGAAGCAATGAACTTGAAAACAGATCATCTATATCATGATCTGCCTATCAAATAGCCGCTTCACTCACAAGTTTTGTGATGCGTACGTGTTCATTTGGGTAATTACGACTTATTTCCTCTCGAATAATGAAATTTCATGAGTGGAGCAGTATAGAGGGAGCTAGTAAACAATAACATCATTATACATTAATAAGAATCACGTGAGTTTAGGTTGAAGTTGCCTGAAAACTAGTGTCATGCAAATACTCAAGGCAGAGATCACAATAGATATAATCTCTGTGTGAAATGGTAAGTATCTAATGGAAACACATTTTCATGTAAGAAAATGTTAACTTTTTCCAACACCAGATGTCTCCTGAACTAACCAGTAGGAGATCATGAAATGGGGGGTTCCATTATTCTTCTCTACATTTGACGCAATAGTTTTATGATCTGTTAAAATTTTTCCTTCCTGTTTTTACTTCAACGTTTTTCATGATGTTTCTTACTTTTTTTATTTTCTACAGTTATTAAACAATTGTAGTTTTAAAATTCACTCCATTTAAACACGAATCTCAAACTTCCTATTACTTTTCATACGTTTTTCACCTGGGAGTATTTTTCAACACATTTCTCAATCGGTCCGAATTTTCTTTCTTTTCGTTCAGGTCAATGTACTCCTAATCTGTCTACTAGTGAAGTAATGTCTTTTCTGGGGGTGATAGCAGTAATGGAAGTCCTTATACACTTGAGTCACACTTACTTTCATATCTGTCACTGAGAGTGACAGATTCAATGGAACCTGGTATTCTTAATTCATATAGGATCCTTTGTACAGTGAGTTCTTTTAATACCTAAGTGTTCTAATAGTTATCTAATCAGTGAAATACTCAAACTCTGTACACGTTTATCACCTACCTCAGAAAGAAAGGCTATACCTTTTTGGTTCCCAATACCACATCGTTCTGCTTAGATAGTAAATTAATTTTGTCAAGATTAAACCAAGTTATCAAGTCACCAAACATGCTTGCTCTTTCAGCCAAGTGACGGTCAATACCACTATTCATGACTAAAAGACCAGCTGAAGAGTTGGCAGCCTTTTCACTGCTGAATTAGGAACGGCTAGCGGAGATAACTCTCGTGTAACGTTGATAACTTCTATTCCAACCTTAACAATAACTACAGACTAATTTAAAATTATATATTCAAACATCTGAGCCCACCCTCTACATTCTAACACTCAGTTACACAACCCTTCCAAACATGTGGTCAGCTTCCGGTCAGTTACATCTTTCTTTCTTTGTGAACCTGACGATGACCGAAGAAGGTCGAAACGTTGTTCACTCCTCTACGTAAAATATTTTCTGAACCCAAATAAGCCGTGTTTATATATATTTCTTTACAAGTGGGTTTTATCGACATCAATGGTAGTGAGAAATTATATGAACACCTAACAGCTCTCTTCAACTTATCATTTTCAGCTGGATACATCCCTGTTTCTGGGGAAGGCAGCAGTAATTTTAATGTTCCAGAAATAAGGAAAGCCAGCAAATAAACCAAACAATTATCGCCTGATTAGTCTAACTAGCTGCATAGGAAAAATTTTATAAAAAATAATTATTAACCGACTATCTATATACTTAGAAGTAAATTCAAAATTACCTGAAATTCAAAACGGATTTAGAAAATACAGACAAACTACAGACCACTCAATCAGATTAACTGAAACAATTACAGACAGCTTTAACAAAAACGAATGTACTTTAGCTTGCTTTCTCTACATTGAGAAAGCATTCGACACGGTTTGGCATAACGGATTACGTCACCAGTTAACGGAAATGGATTTACCCCAGGATTCGCTGGCTTTCTAACTTTCTGGGAAAATTAAAACGTGTAAAGTAGATGTGAATGGGGCCCACCCAGGTTCCTTTTCACCTGAGGCAGGAGTCCCACAGAAAGGAATAGTTAGCTCTATTTTATTTATCATGTATGTGAGTAATATGGCACTGTCAGATCTAAACTTAGGTTTTGCATCACAATTTGCTGAAAATGTAATGGCCTGGAAATGTGCCTCCACTACTTCAATAGCAGCATCAAACCTCCAGCCAGTCTTGAATAATTTAGAAGAATACTGCCAGAAATATAGAATAAAAATAAATATTCCGAAAACTTAAGTAATACTATTCACCAGATTAAATAAACTGAAAAATACCCAAGAGAGTTATACATGAACGAACCATTTTTTACAGACTGCTACTTCAGCTACATTTTTAGGATTATTTTACGATACCAAATAAACGTGGATACAGCATACTAACAAGATCCTGACTAGAATCTGGGAAAGATCAAATAATGCAAGAAGTTTTTCAGGTAAAAATCAAGGCACATCACTCGATAATATAATAAAAATCTGCAAAACATACATTAGACCTATAATAGAATACGCATTACGTTCAAAGATTTGGCTTGTTTGTTTTTGAATTTCGCGCAAAGCTAGCCGTCCCTGAGTTATCAGTATAAGACTGTAGGAAGTCAACTAGTCATCATCACCCACCCATGTTCTTGGGCTACTATATTACACTGTATAGTTTTCACTTTCAACAGAATTTATACACTAGTCTGAAGGTGAACATAATAAACTACAAACAATGAATATATACAATCACCTAGTGTATGACTTCTCTGAATCCTGAATAATTTCTATTCAAATGAATACTTCACTGTAAATTAATGAACTAATTGTTTAATTGTATGTATATCGATGTACCTAAATATATCTTAGTATAGTTTAGTGAATCTCAACTTTATGTTCCCTCTAGCTGACACCTAAATTGAAACATTGAAAACATAATTTAAAACCATGTATGTTTGTATGAAATAAGTTTTTAAACTATGTTGTTTATTTTATGGCTTTCTATGAAACTCAAAAAAAGTTGAGCTGTTATGTTTGTTCGATTTCAGCTTCGATTCAAGTTGTTTTTTTCGATTTCAATTTTCCAGTTCAATTTAGTTTTGATTTTAATTTCAGTTTTTCATATTTTTTAAAATGGTTATTACTTTCTACTGCAGCATTATGTACTCTTTTTGTAACTTGTGACCTTATTATACATGTACATTCACACCTTTTTTTGAAATGTATATCTTTTCATCTCTATGTATAAGTTTTTATAGTTAATCTTTATAAATTCCACACTTAGTAACTTTATCTATTTTTCCTTCTACTGTCCTGTTTCTTTTCTCTTCCTGAAGGATGAAGCACTGAGTTTGTCTCCTCCTCATTATTATTATTTTTGCTTCTGTTCAGTTACAATATTTTTAATACACATTTAAGACAAGTATTAATAAAATCAACGTATGTAACAGAAAACCGGTACTGTTTTATTTAATTTTCAAATTTTATTTAAACTCTTTAGTACTTTTCAACTCACAATTTTACAAACACATTTAGTTGTAAAAGAGAAATAGTATTTATTTTGGAATTTCGCACAAAGCTACTCGAGGGCTACCTTTAGCAGTGTAAGACTAGAGGGAAGGCAGCTAGTCATCACCACCCACCGCCAACTCTTGGGCTACTCTTTTACCAACGAATAGTGGGATTGTTACCAACGAATAGTGGGATTGACCGTTACATTATAACGCCCCCTTGGCTGGGAGGGCAAACATGTTTTGTGCGACTAGGATTCGATCCCGCGACCCTTGGATTACGAGTCGAACGTCTTAACACGCTTGGCCTTGCTGGGCCAGAATAGAAGGAACAGGAAACAAATCGGTGAAATAAAGATGCTTTAAGTTTCATTAAGTACATTTTAGGGGTGGTTGGTAGAGATTGTGATGATCTCAGTGGATTTATTAATACGCAGGGTTATCATTACTTTCAATCCTGGATAGTTTCCTATTATTATTATTATTGGTAATGAGTGGTATAATAAGGTGCTTTGATAAACTGACTTCCCGAGTTGTAATGCTGCTGTAACAAAAATCAAAGGAATACTGGTAGTTTATATATTGTGTATTTAGAGACAGAAAGGCAAAGTACATCAAAATTTAATTTTTCACTGAACACTTCTGACCATTCATATGTTCACGTGAATAAAGGTTTTTCAACAAAATACCCGAGATTATCTTTTCGAAACAATTCACTAAAACCGAAGTGAACATTCAGTTTATAATGCAACGGTTCTTTATCTGTTGATTTCAAGATATAATGAATAAATCAAGTGCTATTCACTGAACACGTTCTTAATGGGAGTAGAATAGTGTGGTAAACAAATGTATTTCAAAACGTTCCTGAGATTAGGTATGAAAATGCGTTGATCTTTGAAATTGTTGAGAAAGTTACCCATTTTTATTCACAAACTATTTCCTTTGTTTTCCAATTGTCGAATTCTGATCACCAGAAGGATGAATCATAAACATTGAAATAGATAATTACAATTGATCGGAGCAAAATTGCATGCAGATGATTTCATAGAAGTTAAAGCCGTTTGCTGTGGCCCACTTCAGTAAGCGATTGAGGGTAGTCCATAGCTGCTGCTCAATGCATCTCGTCTTTGACGACTGACATGAGATGTGAAAGTCGTCGACAGAGCCCGTTTGGAATAGTGAGAGGAAGATTTTCAGTGATGGCATTATTCTTTAAAGTGAAAAGTGCGATACTCAAAATACAGCCCTGAGAGACAACAATTCCTCTAGAAAAGAACTGGAGTAATGAAACCTCATACTTGGAATCTCCTATTCATTAAAAAAAAATTAAAATGGTCAAGTGACCAATTACATTGGAGGTTTCGCAAAATGCCAGATCTCCATGTTGTATCAAGCCTTCTCAGTGTCAAAGAATATTGATACAAGATGTAGTCGTTTGAGAAAGGCTTCTCTCATGGACGTTAAGTCGAGTGTGGATTAGAGTCATAGAAGCAATCAGAAAGAAAAGGTGATTACTCTACCCTAGTCTTGGTAGCTAAGAAGGTGGAGGATGAAGCAGAATAGCTAGATATCCAGTAAAAAAAAACAAAAAAACTTCTACTTGCTGTATGAGACCAAGATCAAGAGGAGGAAAGAATAACACTGCCCACCAACCTTTCGAATCCTGTCCTATATGGCTTTGGAACTGGTGGTACAAGATATGCCAGTTATGAACTAAATCTAATATTCATTATGGCTTTGATTTCTTACCCACTGAGCATGGATACGAGCCTACTGGAAAGTAATGTGGTTCGAGAGTAGGATATCTCGAGAAAGTATCCTGGCTCCTTTATTGAGCCTTTCTTGCCATATGACAGGCAGGATTTCATCACGGACGAGAATATAGTGGAAAGTGTGTTGAGGTTTTAGGAATACATTGATCAAAGGCTTGTTTTTATACAGTCACTTATGGAGCTGCAGTCGTCTGTTGGTAGCTTACAGACCAATACAGGGTCCAGGTTGTACAAGGATAGTGAAAGAGGGGTAGTTTGCTTGATCCAGCTTCTATCAGGGCACTAAAGTCGGGTTGCATCGAGCATGGCCATTATTTCTCAACACAGAGAAATGATCACCGCCTCGTAAATTATCGTCAACCCTATCTGAAATATGGGAGACTAGTGAAGGGGAGCAAATTGAGAGGTATATAGTAGGGTATGAAAACAAGTAGAACTAATATCGAAAAAGTTGTTATAAGAAATCATGTGCTCTACAGAGTGACCCTACTATCAATAGAAGGGCTTCCCTAAAGGGGGATGATATACATTAAAATCCCCAGGATGAAAAAGGGAGCTGACAACTGATCAGCGAGAGCATCGAGGTCCAATTGATGATGTCTCTTCAGATAACAGGTAGAGAGAACAAACAGCGATTGTGTGACCAAAGGAATCACGGATGGTTATAGCTTCCAAGAAAGTGTCGAATGGCAAAGACATGATGTGCAAATGTTGATCAACCAATAGTGCCACCCCTTATGTATTCGTTCATCACACAGGCTGCGATTTCTGTACAAATGAAACTACCAGAAGGTGACTAATGGCAGGTTGAGAAATGTTTTTTTGTAAGGAGACATAGGATGGTAGGTAGCAATTAGTGTTTATGTGATCGAGATTAGAACGTAAGCCTTTATAGTTGCATTGTATAACAGTGGCTGTGTAGGCAAATTGGGTCGGGAACCCTTCTGTTTACCACCATGACATTTTCCGTTACTGTTCTTATTCGAAGGAGGTATGTAGACCTCCATGGATTTTTCCTTGGGTCTATTAAGCAGGTCTTTGCTGTTGGAAGGGGATTCCAGTGACTGAGGACGTAACTGAATGTTTTACATCTTAGGGTGAGAGAAGATGTATCCGAGGAAATGCCCAGAACTAAAGGATGTGGGTTTTGTTGGAATGTATGTAAAACAACAGATGGATGTTGAAGATCAGTGTGAATAGGTATGGATGTTAAGAGGCAAGAAAAGTAGGATGAGAGAGCTAGTGCAATTAAGGCAATGAGGGACCATTTCACATTCGTAGGCATCATGGTCCCTGCTGCTACAACGAGCACAAGTCAGGGAACCACGACATGACGTCTTTCAATGACTGAACCTCTGATACTGGAAACAGAGGGTTTGGTATGGATGATCGTAACCTGGAATTAAGATAACCTGTTTTGATGTTGCCAGGTGGACGTGGTGATGGAAATGCAAGAACGAGAATATTTGTTGGCATCATAATTCCAGCTTTGCAAACGGAAATACATCTCACTTTGCAAACTCCTTTAGTAGAGAAACCGGCGAGAATTTGACTGGGATATAAAAATTCTTGAAAAACAATGCCTCGCAATAAATTCAAAGTAGCATGAGGTGTAACCTCAATAGGTATATCCTCAATTGTCTTTGAATGCAAGAGGAGTTCACTGTGTTGAGATGTGGGTCTTTCCACCATTAATGTCACTAGATTGGAGCTTATTTACTGACTTTAGGGACTTGCTGACTAAAGCCCATTCTGAATAAGCAAGACATTTGGTTTGAAAGGTGTGTCTGAAAAGAGAATGTAGAAAGAAAATGGAGGTAGAACAGGTGGTACAGATGGTAAGGATTACTGCTCAGAATCTTCAAGACGTGTTTGTTTACCTATGGAGTGTTCCACCATTTGGAGGTTTTATTTGGAGACTCCATAAAGGGAAATTTCAGTTGCCACTGAACCCACCCACCATGGAGCCCTATAACCGGATGTACTACAAATGTCAAATAAGGTCACTTCAACAACGCAGGAGTTTCGTGAGTACGACACCCAAAACACCAGCATCAGATAATGTGTATCACACTTGATAAAAACATCCAACACTGGTATTTGGTTGTCCCTAACCCATGTGAACCATGTAATTGACCTAAGGGGGCATTCGCAAGGCCGCCCGTCTACAGAAATTGAAGGCCAAAGTGGTGTGCGTTAGGGTAGGACATACCAACGATTCTTTCATTTCACAGATTGCCACGAACGGGAAACATGCGGGTGGATGTGTAGATCACAGAGGCAAACTGAAATAACTGAACCTTACCTGTGTGGTCCCCTCACTAATGGGAAAGAATTCATACTGAGGAGAAATATTTTTAGAAGCTTATTTGTTAAATAAAATGCACACATTGTCGCCCATTTACTATTTATACCTCTAAGCTTGGATTGTAGTTGTCACCACAATAAGAAAATACTTTTGATAAATCATGTTGTTTTTTGTGTTTTTTTTCAAGAGGTCACCAAGCAATTCGACAAGCTTTATGATGTCACTCATGGGACTAACTGGAAGTGTAGAAGACTTACCAACACTCCTTCCTCTGGGAAGGAATATTGCACAGAGACACGTATAATTAGAATCTTTAGATTTGAAGTATCTTAAAGTGAAACGAATTATGCCTACATTAAATCTATTTAATATCTTCAAGGAAGGAATAATGGAATTAAAAATAACCCTCATTATTCGTTTTGGTAGAACGGATCTTCGGTTCAAACAACAGAGTTAAGAAAAGCAGTCAACATTTTAAAGTTGATGTGGATAGCACTGTGATAAGTAAAGATTGCTCTTTGGTAGGTTTTAACAAGTTCATCGTCAGGCAGTCGCGAACTATGGGTAGTTATGGAGCGAGTAGCTGCATATTTTGTAGTTCGAAGGTTTTGTTCGAGATATCACCATGTGAAACAAACAACCAAGATAATTACTGTAAACATTTGATTTTGTCTTCCTTGTCACAAAAGTTAGATATTTATGTAATTCGCTGTTACATGTGAAAGTTCTTTATCAGCTTTAGACATTCACTAGAATTTCCAAAATAAAAGAACGAAATTAATTCAACATGTACCGTTTTACAAATATGGTAAATACTGGGAAAAGAAGTTAAAGCAAAATACTTTCAGAAAAGATTTCCCATAAGGTACCGCTTATGTAGCGGTGAAGTAAGGTTCAAGTTATCCGAATAATACAATAAATTTAACAATTTGCATATTACAATCGCTTTATTTACTCATTAAATAAACTGAAGACTTGTGAAAACAAGTTTGGTTCGAATGCAGGTTTACATTTTGCATGTTTCCTTTTTGGAGTTTATCATCTTTGATCCGAAAGAAAGTCAACCGGATGGGACACACCTCTAAGTGGGGACCATGGTGAGACTATACGTGTGTTACACTTATTGTTAGTGCAATGATACTGCTGTTTTTAGTAGTGTTGTTACTATCTTACAGAGTAATATTCATTTGTGTTAAATTACATTTTAATATATGTGTAGTTGATATTAACTGAAGGCGCTCGTAGTAATGAAATAAGTTTTAGTTGTGAAGTGGAATAAAGGTTCAGTGGACGTACACAAGGTGAGGATTACGCCCTTTATAGAAGGGTAAAGATAATCACAAGATATTTAAAGATGACAATAAAAAACCCAAACCAATACCAAAAGTTATATACCACAAAAGATTAGAATATGAATAACTTCTGCTACTTAAGTAAATGATATAAATAACTATCCGAATATTAGGAAAACCTAGCATACCTTTACACTGACAACTTTCAGTTCTCTGTTTCTTGTTGCACACTAACATCCGTCTTTGCCACACGTGCATTTTTTGATGCACGTGCACATTTGATCTTCATGGAACAGAATGACAAGTGCAGCATAAGTACGCTGTGAATGCTACATTGATTTAAAGTTCCAGTACTAAATTAGTTCATTATTATACATTTAATGAAGCGTTACTTGGTTATCAATATTTCGAAGTAATACATATGTAGATTTACTTTGTGGTACTTACAATCCATATTACCCTTAACACGCTAAGTAAATTACATTTATATCCAGATCTTGTCACAAAGGCAAGATAAGAAACATTGCATACAATAGATAAAACATTTAAATATAAAAAGGTGATAATTGTGGGTTTAAAGATTTACTTAAATTTAAAGAGTTTGGTTAAAAGCGATGTTTACCTTTAGTTTAAAAGTTCCAACAATATATTGTGACTGTTGCAAATAGAGACAGTAGGTTCACTAATTATTGGAAATAGTACAATGCATTGTGAGAAAGGTTTGGTTTCGGTCTATATAGATAAGACATTTTATGTTAAAGCGAAACTGATGAACTTTTAATAAAATATTTTAACAAATTCTAGTTATTTAATTCTTTTACTACATCACCCTTACTTGACATATCTAAAATATGTCACAATCATTATCTGGACCTAACTAGTCTGACATACACAACAAACCAACGTTTATTTACAGACATCCACATTTGTGTTTCCAGCTCCCCCCCTACTTGTTTATAATATTATTTAACAAAAACTCATTACCCAATACCTTAGACGTACATCTTAGTCACTATTTACAATATAAAAGTAAATAGAACGTACCTCCACATTTACAAGCTGTCTGTCATACTTACCAACCTTAATATGAAATTTATTTACAACAGTAGACGATACAAATAAACATGACAGGAAAAAGACAATAAACGTTAAAAGATATACAATGAAAAAACAATATTAACAACATGAAGTAAATACAAAAGAGGAAAAAAAGGAATATTTACAATAATAAATATATACAAGGAGAAAAAAAAAGACATTGAATATGTACAACATGAAATAAATATAATGAGTAAAAACAATCAATATTTAGAACATTAAATAAATACAAGGAAAAACAAACAAGTAAAATTTACCGGACCACAAAAGCAGACCCATGCAGTGTGTGCCACACGTCAAAAAACCAAAGTCCGACAGCACTGCGCACAGGGACCGCGTACTCCGATCACCAGTACTAGGATCACCACCAATCTTGTCGAGGCGAGGATCGAAAAGATAGTTGAAGTCGCCCTCAAGGACGATATCGGCCTATGGGACCATGAACCTGTCCAAGCCCGAGAAGAAGGCATCCTTCACCCGGTGCTCGACAGGCGCATAGACATTGACAAGCCGAATCTTACGACCCCCCAGTGAAAACGTCAACGTACACCACCCGCCCCTCAGCATCACTATGCGATGCGAGGATGGCCCCAAGAAAATGCGGGTGGAAAAGGATCCCCACCCCACGCGAACGTGTAGAGTCAAAGGACCAGAAGGCATGGACAGGGTGACGGGATGAGAAGGAAAAATGGTCCCTCCGAGAGGCAAAATGAGTCTCCTGCAAGAAAATCACGTCAACCACAAAGCGGTTTAACAGGGAGAATGCGTAGAATTGCTTAGCAACGCTATTCATTACACGGATGTTCAAGGTAATACAGGAAAAACCCATCAACCAATCAGAGGGAAGGACTTAGTGACACTGCTGCTTTGAAGACGTTGGCAGAAGCAGGGATGCGCGAGGCATCTTCAAGACACCCGACCTCACATCCTCCTCGCAGCAGCGACCGCCGACATCCGACCACCGCCTCTGCACGGAGAAACGTCCGGAAGAAAGTCCGGTAATATATCGGGACTGCAAGGCCCCCGCACCTCCCCACTATCCTCACTCAAACCCGAGAAACATGGAAGAGTGGGGAAGTCCAAAAGACTCAGGAATGAGCCAGGGGACGGCAGCTCATACAGAGTTGGGGGTCGGTGCAGCAGGGGAGGGAGCTGGTACGTCCACCGACCGCTCCCACCGACCCATCCCGAACAGGGGGACTAGACCCTCCTCAGAGGGACCATCCCCGACACTAACAGGGGTGGGTGGATCGTGGGCACCCACACAGCCCCAACCCAACACCACCCGACAGAGAGGCCACAGCCCCCACAGAGTCGGGCGATGCCACAGGGCCACCAACGTCATCCCGAAACTCACAGGGGTTCAGACCCGGGCCCTCAGAGGCCCCCCTTCACCCCAACGGTATCCGGAACGCCATCCCCATTCCCCGAGGACCCAGTCACTCCTAACTAGGTGGTCAGGACCTGACCTTCCTCAGAAGACCCTGCCACAGCCACCCCGGACAGCCTCCAGGACAGGCGCCCCCTCGGGGACCCCACCCACAGACATTGCAGGCGACCCGGGCGGCTGAGCTACCACCACATATGGAGCACTTAACGATGCAGGCACTGTGCTCATGTCCAAAAGTCAGACAGGTCCCGCACCACGGGGTCTGGCAGTCGGCCATCAGATGTCCCTCCTGGCCGCAACGGCGACACAGGCGACGCATAACCGGATAATTACATGTCCTCCGGTGCCCTTGCACAACTCTAAAGTAGGGCCCGCCGGGTCCCCGTACATACCTCAGGGCGCGACTGCTGCGCCTCAAATTCAATTTTCCGTACGACCCCATACGCCGTCAATACGTCCTTGATGACGTCAAGGGGCATTTCAAAAGGGGCCGATCGGAGCGTGGTCCATTTAATGTTCTGTCTGGCCGGCTCCACGGACACTCGCTGGTCCCCCAAGGGAAAGTCTCCTTGGTCTAAATGGCCACGGGCGTGGGATGCCGACGCGAACGTCGCCACATACCGCCCGTTGCCAAAATATTGGAGGCACTTAGTGTGGCTTCCCTGGACGGCATCGTTCAAGGAGTCTATAACCGCCGAAGGAAGCGAGGCCGGGGGCACCACAAAGCGGATAGACCGCGGTCATACAGAATAGAGTCGGGAGGCTGAAGCCATACAGACCTACAAAATTGTAAACACACACAACAACGGTACGAACGAGGCACACGACCAAAAGACACAGCCGAACACGATACGATACACGATGTGAAACAAAACAAAGACCCCAGACGGAACAGCAAACAACAGCACCCCTAACCACACAAAGTGTTGTGAAAACACAATTGGATGCGGCCCCAGCAAGCACCACGAAGGCAAAGAACCACCCAGGAGCAACAACCACCAGGCACAGCTACGACATTGTTCCCCAAGTCTACTATCTAAAACACTATTACAATCCTTTCACTTCTTACTATAATTTCCGCCTAAACTTCCTGTGGTTGAAGTATTTACTGGCATCGAGAAAATGATTCGTGTGCAAAATGACCAACAACGTACCGTGCGTTATTTCTATCAAATCATGATGAACAAACATGTCCTAATTACTATAAACAGTAATATATCTAAATATTTAGTATAACTGGTCTGAACTTGCAAAATAAAGTTTAAAAGTAGTTCACTGTAATGTCTACTATTGGTGATAAAAACACACGTAACTATACAACTTAGGTTTAATGGTTTCTAATTTTTTCTATCTTCTGGTGTTTAAACTTTAACATAATAGTAATACCTCATGTTCACCTCATCGGTGGTAAAATTGTAGGCTCTAAACGCTAAAAATCGAAGTTCAATACAAACAAACAAAATTAAAAGTACGAGATCTTAAAAACTAAAGTTTGAGGTTTGATTCCTCTAGTGTCCAGGTTTGTACTCATAACAAACAGACAAATTGTTCTCATTTCTATTTATCAAACAGGACTGCCATTTTCCCAAATCTTTGTTAGAATCATTGGTTTAGGTGTTTTTCTTTATTTAAACATCTAGAACAAACCCTAGTCATGTTATGTCTGATAGTCGTACTTTGAAGAACAGAAAAGAAACGCAGGCAACGACCAGTATTTGTGTCCACATATGGACGTAGTTTCACCAGATCACCCAATGTCGTTGATTTGGTCACACATTTACAAAGACTGATGTAGTTAGGGGTAATTTAGACATTTAGTGTATTTTATGTTCCGTGTTTGTGACAAATAACATTACTAACACCATACTAATACGTGTTTTACATGATAATAGAACTGCTCAATCATTGTTAGTAGAAGTTGGTATAGTTTTGTTTTTGTAAAAATTATAAAAAATGAAACTTAACTTTCCAAAATTATCTGCACCTCAACCAAAGTTCGAGATGAATGTAAGTGAAAATCCGTGCAAGGCTGTTACTTTCATCTTTGGACACCAGTGTATTACAGACATCACATACTTCCAGTATTCCCACTTTTTCTATTATGTTTTCTAAACTTAATCTGTCATTATGTAGTTTCAGATGAAAAAACTCTAAGCAGCACTACAACACCTAACCGTAATGAATGAATAGGTTCAGATAAACTTCACAAGTTTAAAACGTCATTTGGTTACACATTGTTTAAACAAACTGTATGGCTTTAAAATGTGCTGCACTAAACAGCACATTGATGATGGACTATGTACATGATTTAAGGTGGTTTGGTGATTTGGTGGACAGAGTAGTCTTCTCAAGTCAGTGGTGACACAGACTGTACCACGAGTGCTGACTGAGGTTCAACTCACTTTCCAGGTGAGTCCAGTTTACAATGGAGGTTCAACCCACGCCACAAGTGATGGTGTAGAAGGAGGTGCAGCCTACGACATGAGTGACAACATGCTGTAGAAGGTACTCTGTTTAATGCCCATGATGTAGCATCTGGAATGGCGATAGATTTGCCCTCCCCTTGTCTTTTTATTTCTCATATGTCTCCTAAACAATACAAAGAGCATTTTCAAAATCTTCCGAGTCTGCCTAGCACGACGTCGGAGGGGTCTACGGAGTCCATACCTGTAGTATAAGCAGATGATACGGGGGAATAATGGAGTCGAGGGTGAAGTTATCAACTTCCCTGCTTCTCCTTTCCCTTCAGTTCATTCTTACAATTTGCCAGTTTATGTAACATGTTCTGAAATAAGTAAGATGGTACAGTGGTTATCAAAGTGAGATGGCCTCTCACCTTACGCACCCCAGGTAGATGATGTTGCTATATTTATCAAAGAAAATAATTTGAAACGTGTTCACAACTCCTCATTTCTTGATGTAACGATGAAGCAACAGTGAAAGTAGACAATTCTTCAATCCAACAAATATCAACAATTGAAAACAGTTTCTGTCCCAGACAGGAATTATATTACGTCCACTGTTTCTACTGGTGTTGTCAGGACAACGATCAAAATATCTTGCTGAACGTCATGTGCTCGTATCTTTGAATGTAAACAATGATTCATACAAATTAGAAGTTGACAAATCTGCATTTACTGCCAACGGATTTCAAATTACACCCATATTTCCTGATAAAAATAAGACATCAGTCGAGAATCATTTCTAGCCATCTTTTGGTTATTAAAATCATTTTATCAAGAATTATCCTGTTTTTTCTGTTCAAGAAGAAGAAAGTTTAGTAAATATCGTTCTTCATTATGTAACTACGAGTTCTAAAACACTTTGAGAAAACTCTTCTAACTCCATATTAGAATACTTGGATATACAGCGAGTTCTGTCACCAGTAGGTCATTTTATTAAAAAAGTGGAAATATGGAATCACATCTTTCACTGACGATGAGACAAAGGATCAAAATAAATAAAGAGGATTCAAGTTTACCTGTTGACGGGATGTATAACAAGAATACTGACTTTTTATTCATATTAGTAAAAGGAAAAGATAACAAACGTTTTTTTTTAAATTCGAAATCGAAAAATTCATTTTTTCCTCATCGTTACAAATATTCCGAGTGCTACTTAGTATTTAGACAGCAGCGGGATTGTTTGTTTGTTTTTTTAATTCCTCGCAAAGCTACGTGAGGGCTATCTTCGCTAGCCGTTCCTAATTTTGAAATGTAAGACGAGAGGGAAGGCAGCTAGTCATCACCACACTACCGCCAACTCTTGGGCTTAGCTTCTATCAACAAATAGTGAAATTGACCATCAAATTATAACACCCCCACGGCTGAAAGAGCGAGCGAGGATGTTTGGGGAGACGGCGATTCGAACCCGCGACCCTCAGATTACGAGTCGAACGCCTTAACCCACCTGGCCATGCCGGGCCTTATAAATAAATGATCACTGTTTCAGACAACACTTATTTCTATATTTAACATAGCTTTGATTTTATTATAGCTTCTTCCACGTGAATTATAACATTTAATTCGTTTATTTAACCTTTGTGTTTGAAGAATTAAAGATTTTTTGTATTTATTTATTTATTTCTATAAAATAGTACAGATCAAATTCATTTTTATATATATTTTTATTTTTTTATTTTGTGTATCAACATATGAGGTATAAGTATTTCTTATTAAATTAATTTTGATAAACACATTTCTCGACCATACTGTTGACAAAAACGACAATATAAACAAGTTTTTAACAATAGTGAAACACTTGATACATTTAGGTTCATTAATTTAATTTATAGAAATAACAAATTATTCAGAAAAAAATGTGTGGACACATTACATTACACATTCCAGCTAGTTTTGGGGTATAATTTTATACGTAACCCCCGCAGTGGTTTTAGTAATAAGTCCGTCTGCATACAACATAAGAAACCGAATTTCGATATTCATGGCGGGCAGAGCAAAAGATAACCCATTGTATTACTTTGTGCTTAACTGTACACAAACAAACTCTTCGTGGCTGGAAGTTTCTTCTTTTTAAATTTTGGAATTTATCAATATAAATATGAAAGTATATTTATCGTTATTTGAATATTTAAAGCGTGAAAACTATAAGAGGAGTAATTTTAATTTAGGATTTGTAATAAGTGCTATATTAAAGATTTTTCTAAGAGATAAATTTGAATTTTCATTCTTCGACAGTGTTAAAAATGTAAATATTTAATTCATAGAGTAAATATTTGATCAACTTATGTTTGGCATGAACTGCGCAGATAATGTTACTGCTTGCATTTTACTATGGTAGTTATAAATCTACTGTATATAATAATATACTTTAGCAAACAAAATTGTACGTAATTATGTTGCTGTTTCGTAAAGATAAACGTTAATACAATTTCTTTGTTACTTGTTAAACTTGCAGAACTATTAATTACACCGTGCAACACTCAAAAAAGTACAAGAGATCTGTGGCCATTTTTATATGCAAAATGACATGGGAAATCCATTTCTGGCCTTCTTTTTGTTGAATTAGGCATGGTTTTTGCAGATTTGTCACTGTATACCTTTTTTTGTCATTATTATTAAATAAAATTCTCTACCGCATTGTAAAATGGTTTTCAACCTAGGGCTAGAGACCAATCTTAGTAACACCTACAATGTGATATGATAAATAGCACAGTACAGTTTAAAATCATATTTTCTTTTTTATTATTGTGTGCTTATATTTAATTGAGTTTATCACTTAATACTTTATACTTCAAAGCTTGTGTTTAATGTTATTTTTTTTCTTTCAGATTTTATTTGTTTTCAACAATGAGTACAAAACAGTGCAAAAATGATCCAAACAGATTCTGTTACATATGTGGGGAATTAACTTTTGCCAAAGAAAAGCGCAGTATTACACGCCATATCAAGAAAATGTGCAATGCGTACTTCGTTTGTGACTTAGGAGACCAGGACAAGTCATGGGCTCCTCATGTGTGTTGCCTTACATGTGTGAAGACATTGAGTGCCTGGTATGCAGGAAAAAATGTTAACATGAAGTTTGGTGTGCCAATGATTTGGCGTGAGCAGAAAGATCACTCTAATGATTGCTATTTCTGTCAGCAAGACTTTACAGGCTGTACTACAGCAAAGAAAAAGAAACACATTGTTTACCCAAATTTACAATCAGCAATACGCCCAGTAGAGCACTCAAAAAATCTACCTGTGCCCAAACCTCCAGATCAAGAAATGCAGAGTTCCAGCAGTGCAGATGAACATTCCAGTGGTGAATATGTAGAGTCCAATCATCCAGAAAGAGAGAATAAACCAATACCATTTTCTCAAGAGGCTCTAAATGACTTACGCAGGGATCTCTATTTAACCAAAGACAAAAGTGAGTTTCTGGCATCAAGGCTTCAAGAACGTAATCTTCTTGAGAAAGGAGTGAAGATAACACTGTACAGGAAACGTACAGAGGATCTGCTTGCATTATTCACCATGAAGATGACTTATGCTTTTGTAATGACATCACTGAACTTTTTGAGCAACTGGAAATACCATATGATAACACCAACTGGCGACTTTGCATAGATGCATCCAAGGACAGCATCAAAGCTGTTCTGCTACACAATGGTAACACTCTGCCTTCTGTTCCCATAGCTTATAGCACAACCATGAAAGAATCATATGAAAATCTGAAAGCAATTCTAACAAGCATACAGTATGATGACCATAACTGGCATATTTGTGCAGATTTCAAGGTTGTGGCCACGCTTACTGGCCTTCAGCTTGGCTATACTAAATTTTGCTGCTTCCTGTGCTTATGGAACTCCAGAGCAAGAACTGAGCATTATGTACGCAAGGATTGGCTGATCCGAGATGAAATTGAGCAAGGAAAACACAACATCATGCACAAACCACTTGTGAAAAGTGATAGAATTTTTTTACCACCTTTGCATATTAAACTTGGTTTGTTTAAACAATTTGTGAAAGCCTTGGACAAGGAATCCTCCACATTTGCATATCTTGCAGAGAAGTTCCATTCCCTGAGTCAAGCTAAAATTAAAGAAGGTATTTTCATAGTTCCCCCAATTCGAAAACTTGTACTTGATGAAACCTTCATCACACATCTCAAGAGAAAAGAGAAGCTTGCCTTTGAGTCATTCAAGAAAGTTTGTGATAACTTCCTGGGGAACCATCGTTCAGAAGACTATGTGCAAGTTGTGAATGATCTGCTGAGTCATTATCATGATATTGGATGTAACATGTCTCTAAAAGTTCATGTGCCCCACTCTCATTTGGATTTTTTTGCGGAAAACCTTGGTGATGTGAGTGATGAACATGGCGAGAGATTCCATCAGGATATTTCAGTGATGGAGCGACGATTTAAAGGAAAATGGAACCCTGGCATGTTGGCAGACTACTGCTGGGGTATAAAAAATGAAGATCACACTCCACACAAGAGGCTTAGAAGAACAAAAGTTGTTTAAACTGAGAGGTGTGTGTTTTTAATTCATGACCAATAAATGTTTTGTTATACCAACTAAATTTTTGTTTTGTTTTTTGTAACTTTCAGTATTTGCAATGTTGTGTTCAATACGCGATATTTTGCAGTATATTATAAAACATATGGTTCATGGTACAGGAAAACGGTGCCTAATCAGGAATAAAGGTCAGATTCAGAATCAGGACAAATTTTTGAAACAAGTCTTACTTAACTTGTACTTTTTTTGAACCTGAAATTTGTTGCACAGTGTTATTTATTATTTGTGTTCAAAGTAACTGCTTTTAAGTTTGATATAAAATAATATTATAGCTACGTTACATATATATTTTGTTGTTTTTAAATATTCTATGGGACTTGGATTATTTTGTATTCGAAGTTCCTTTTATTCCACGAATGTGCTCTAACGATATACACTGTAAATAAAGTTCATCAAACTGATCTCAATATATCACAATGTCGGAGGTTGTTGGATTATATATTATCGATTTATTCATTTTTTGAATGAATATCTTACGCTTTCCTTCGAGAAAGTTAGAAGCAGGTTTTTTAAAGTAAGTCATATGACAGATTTAGTTAAGTGAACTGGAAAGAGTCGTACGTAAAGTTTATAAGTCATTCACGCAGAAATATAGATTGTCGCGTAAAATTGGGTGTTGTTGGCTTAAGATGAGCAAAGAAAATAGACAGACAAAGAGAGAGTAGATGAAAAGTTACGAGAAATAATTTCTCCAAAGAAATGTTACACGCAAAGTTTATCGTCGTACAAATGGGAAGCTCAATGATTAATATAGGCCTAGCTGTTGATATATTAGAGTGAGATTAACGGTGTTGAGAAAGGTAAGAAAAATAACTTATTTCGTGAAAGACAATTCTAAAACAATTGAACTATCCTCAAGAGACATTGATAAATAGACAGATGATTCTTCAAAATATAACAAAATAAAAATGATGATTATGTAAATATAGGAAACAACCGTGGTAATTCGACGTTAAGATAAATGAACTATACTTCGATGGTTTCGATAATACTGGAGAAAAATACTTTGTCTTGTAAACTGTAATTCTAAAGTAAATGAGTAGGCCTAAGTGGAGATTCGACAAAATGAAGAGAACTAAACAGTAAAACATTTCGTGATGACGAAAAAAACCACTTGTAGAGAAAATTATATATTTTAAAATGGCTAGAATGAGTATAGAAAGCATTAGTAGAGGACCGTTCCTCTACAAGTCTTTACTTACTTATACCAGCCGTTTTTAAACATATACTAAACAATTTTTTGAACATACGTTTAACTAGTTCGTTATATAGATATTATACTGAAAAGAATCAGACTAAGTACTGTTCGTTGGTTTTTGAATTTATTGCTAACTAGTTAAAGACGCTTTTAACAGCTTATATATACAGTGAATAAATATATGGGTGTTGTTGAGCTAAGGATTATTTTACCATAAAATCTAACAAAAACTTATGCACTAAAGAATCGGGCAAGTTGGTATATACGAATATTAGATTAATAAAATGAAAAGTAGAATCACTTAATTTTTATTTGTATCAAAAAATATCTAGTTTTCTCACATCACAGTGTTTGTTAAGTTTCATAAACATATGATCATAAGGTATAGAGGATATTGTTTTTTGTTGTATATCTCTAAGACAATGAAATAGTTTATGAAAAAACTCAGACGAGAGACATTATACCACAAACACTCTTCAGACCAGAGACACTATCTCACAAAGACTCATCACCTCATCACAGGAGTAGCGGATGAACTATACTGTTGTTATAAATAACATTACAGAACTTAACTAGCACTGATTGTGTTTCATCATAGTTATCACCAATGTTTCTGAAATACTCCAACATATTTTACAGAAACATGTGTGCAATATAAAATATGCTTGAAAATTCTGTTGAAGGCTCAAAACGTACAAGAGCTTCTGTGCTACAACACTGGAATGCTTAGACTCTGAATGCTTGATTAAGTAATATACTTTATAGCGGATGAGTCTCAAATTTATTATGTTAAGCATTTTACGTATTACGATTTCAAATTTCAAAATTTTAATTTTAATTTAGAAGTTAATTGAATGTCGATTTGTATCCAATTACCAAGAAAATTGATACATATAATTTTATTTTTAACACAAATACATATATTATTGCATAAAGAACAATAACATTTTAATAACAGTTTTTACAAATAATTATTTGTGTACAATAGTTTTCCAAACTCATTAACAATACTGAGTTTCTATTTGGTTTGGAACTTAATATCTTATCGAAGGTTTACGATGAGCGAATTAATTTATGTTGATAACGGTACAGTTCAGTAAGCTATCTCTTAATGCTCACATGCGAGTCTTTTCACAGATGAAGATATATAACGTTCTCGTAAGAATGTTAACATCCGAGGTTAATTGACTGGAGTTAACCGATTTGTAGCGTTAAAAAGCTATAAACATTCCTGGTCAATGTTATCTGCACTTCTCTAATGATAAGCGTTAACCACAATCATAGCTTCCTAGATTTATAGTATATCCAATGCAGCAAACCAAGAATATTAAACTGACTCATCGCGTGTTTTGCAATTGATAAACCTTAAGACGAGGTTCTCCAAAGTTCGGTTCGCAACATAACTGGTATTTACATACACACAGTTCATTTTGTATTATTACAATCGAGAATGTTCTTAAAATTTGAAGAATAGTTTGGATTTTCTCAACTCATTTATGCCTAAAGGTTACATGGGCCTGGCATGGCCAAGCGCGTAAGGCGTGCGACTCGTAATCCGAGGGTCGCGGGTTCGCGCCCGCGTCGCGCTAAAATATGCTCGCCCTCCCAGCCGTGAGGGCGTATAATGTGACGGTCAATCCCACTCTTCGTTGGTAAAAGAGTAGCCCAAGAGTTGGCGGTGGGTGGTGATGACTAGCTGCCTTCCCTCTAGTCTTACACTGCTAAATTAGGGACGGCTAGCACAGATAGCCCTCGAGTAGCTTTGTGCGAAATTCCAAAACAAACAAACAAACAAATAGGTTACATGCATTTGTAAATCTTTTTTTAAACTAATACAAACATAGATATTAAAATAAGCGTACATTAGTAAATCGTTACACTGGACTGTGAATCTTATGGTTTGTCTTATATTTCAATAAGTAATAGATTAATAGGTCTCGTTTGGGATTTTGAATGCACCAATAAGAGCGACAGTTCAGTTGTTCAGTTACACCAGAATAGTTCAACAGATGGCAGTGTTGTCAATCATTTCAAAATTAATAATAACTTTTCACAGATAAAAAATTATAACAAACAACCAGAATGCAGAAACAACATATACCCACATTCCTGTAATATATACTGGGATGCTAGTGATAAACTGGTACAGCCATTCTTGTAATTCTAAAGTATTTGATAAGCTAGAAAGATGTATATATACGTATTTATGTGTTTGTTTCTCAATTTCAAAAACGATATATTTCCATGAATGAATCTATGAACAAACCTATAGGAAGTTAAAATACGAAATAAACGATACAACTTCTATATATTACTGCCTTCTAATAGGTGAAACCATGTAAAAATACTTTTGTAACTAAATATATGTCTGATGAACTTAAATTAAGATAGAATTCAAAGTGATTCAACCTTCAACAATGGATTCCGAGTCTCATACACCTCCTGGTATGTCAGTAGTAGGTTTTTAAGTATTTCAAACATTTGATTGTACTGGGCCACATCAGATAGTCCAGTGTAACTTTTCCACAAAATAAAAATAAAAATATCCTGTGTAAAAGAACATTCACCCTTATACTATCTTTTTTCCAGCACTAAACATTATTCTCTCAACAAACATAATGAACTGAATACAGAGAACAATTTAAAACTCTTGTTGTAGAGAATGATGAAAGATGGTTGTATTTTATCAGTAGAATTACCATTCAAGGAAAGTTAAATCACCAAAACAGTTTATTTACCACTACTGTGTCGTCACCTTCCAGGTTCATGCTTGTTATTATAACTTTAAACTAGAACACAATTACTTCCTTCAACCTTTTATTAATTTCCAATAATTTGGATAATATATATTGATTAATATACGATTTAGTGATTTCTTGATATACTACAAATAACATCTTTGTTTAGGATTAATCCGTATTTTTATAATCACTGAATTATCATATAGTTTAAATTGTTTATTGTCTAATATTAACACTAGTTTTTGTGTGTCGTAAAAATATTTATTTAAAGTAATATATAGTATTATTAAATACTTATTGTTAGTGAGGTTATTAGAAGGTTTTATACAACCAATTACAATGGTTCTAAACTAAGATAGATATTTGTATCGAATAATAGAAATAAAATTTGTTATTCACAGGACAAACAAACATATGTAAAGTCCCAACAATTGAAGCCTGCAAGACAGCTTTAGAACATTATATCCAAGACCCCAACCCATTGATACACATCCTCAGCAACCACTTAGCAACAAATATAAAATTCATTACCACTAAAACTAACTGTATGTTCAATAACTAAAACTATCTACAAATAAATCGCTTAACAATGGAGAATCCCGTGTCACCAGTTCTAGCCAACATTTTTATGATACACATTGAATCTCAAGCGATCAATTTAGCCTTACACCTACCACTATACTGGTACAGGTATGTTAATGATACAATTGCTGGATTCACATCTACAGAGCACACACTTAGTTTTTAACAATCACGTTAGTTTGATGCACCTCAAAATTATGTTCACCTGTGAATAAGAAAAAACTAATCAAATAGCATTTCTTAACCTCAAGATCACTAAAACTGATACACAATTCGAAACTGAAATCTACATAAAAATCACCCATACTGGATTATACATTCCCTAGGACTCAGCACATTAAACAAACGAATAACTCAACATATTAAGAAACCGTATAAACACATCCATAAGACTATACCACCTGATAAAATCAACAAAATAAAACAACACTTCATCAACATTAACAAATTTCCTCAAAAAACTGTAGAGAAAATGATACGCACACACAGACCAACAACAAACAAACAACAATAAATCCCAAGATACAACAAACTACAAAACCTTATACTGCTGTACACCATATGTTCCTGACATCAGCAAAAAAAAACCAACAGTTGAATAAAAACTTATGAGAAAACACAACATTCCAGTAAACACCAAATTTATTGAAAAACCAGAAACAAAACTAAAGCCCATACTATGTAAAAACTACACTCACAAACATAACACTAACATAATTTATAAAATTCAATGCAATAACTACCATGACTTTTCTATTGGAGAAACAAGCAGAAATACAGAAACCAGATTCAAAGAACAGAAGAAAAAAAAACACTTTCACATGTTTTTTGAATATTGCAAATATTCAATATTTGAAAATATTCAAATAAACACACTATAACCATAGAAAACTCCCAGATACTAAGTAGGTAAAACAAATATAAACAAAGGCAAAGTCAAAGAAGCCTTACTTATACAGCAATTAAAAACAAAATTAAACCAATAGAAAGGAATATCTTTATACCTATAGCAATTTGTAGCCTAATATCTAGCTGGAACGCCCCCTATAATCCCGTATTAATACAATAAATAATCCTCTGTTGTAATGTACTACATTACTGTAGAGTTGACAACAATTGTAATACAACAAGTAATCCTCAACTGTAATCCAGTTCAATATTAACTGAAATGGCATTCTATGTTCTCTAATTATCAGTAAATATGTTAATACCTACACCAGCAGTTCTGAGATACAAACATATGTGAAATTTCACGTTACCCTAGTTTTATCTATTTCTCCTACTGATGTTCAAATAATCTAACATGATTTATATGGTTCTGTACTTGCATTGATATATTCATATTTTACACTATTTAAAAATAATAAAAGGAAAGTATGATGCATCATGGATTATTTATATAGTTGTTTTTTTGATAAACGTGTGTTTTATAACATTTTATACAAACCAAACGATCTTGATGTAAAGGATAAAGTTTGGTGTATTTAGTGTGCAATATGATAAAGAATAACATGAAAATAACGAGTAAATGTCAAATAAGATGATAAATAAACAAATAATTAAACTAACAGTAAATACGTATGTACCAAGATATATATAATATATTCGTCTTAACTGATATGGCATTCGTGAACAAAACAAATTTGTTCAACTGTTTCTTGCCTAAAAAAGGTTTGGGTAACGAAGCTATTCTATAATCCACATCATTACTGTAATGTTCACAACAAGTGAATATGATCAGGTCCGACTGATTTACTTCCAGCTTGATGAAGAGCAAACTTGAGTTTTATCAGGGTTAAGGGGCGATTATAGTCATAGAGATGATCAGCCCAAAAGAAAAGAAGCGAATGCACTGCCCAAGTTTTGATGGCTAAAGAGGTAGGGGATAAAACAGAAATGCTAGATACCCTGTAAAACTTTCACCGAGTATTGGGGATGATCTGGACATCAGAAACTTTCTGGCCATTGGAAAGCAAGATCAAAAGTGGACAGAAGTATACTGACTATTGATCTTTCAAATCATGTCACATATGACTTTAGAACTAGTGTTAGAAAACATGCTGGTTGTGAATTTATAATCCAAAATCTCATCTGGCTATGACGTCTTATGTATTGAGCACGTGCGTAAATCTAATGAAAAGTGATTCAGTTAGAAATTGTAGGATATCTACGAAAGGTATCCCAAGACCGTTCTTGAGCTTTCCTTGCCATGTGGCTGGCAGGATTCCACCAAGGACGAAGTATAGCGTGAAAAATGTTTCAGGTTTAGGTAAAGATTGCGCAGCTGGTGTGACAATACGATCAGTAACTGCAACCACACAGTCGTTCATCAATGGCTTAGAGAAAAGCACAGAATCAAGTTCCGAGAGAGCAGTGAAATGGGCCAGATGGTCTGGTTCAACTTCCACCTGCACAAGCGGGTCAGATAGCATTGATCACGACCAGTCTCTCTCAACCTTTAAAGTAAATTGAGGAAAAGTGAAGAATACAGATCACTAGCAGTAAAAGATTAACAAGATCCATGAGAATAAGAATAAACATCTTTATTCAAGAGAGAAATGTTGTGATCCGTAAGTATACATTCTTATGTAGCACCCCTCCCATCAATATGAGCACCTCCCCAAAGGGATTATGTCCAACACAGTCTACCAGAAACCAATAAGATTTGATTGCTCATAGGTCTTTCCAAGAGACAAGTGAAAAGAACAAGCAATCATGGTATGACCCATGGAAATGCAAATGTCTAGAATCTCTAAGTCGAGTGTTAAAGACTGTGCACATACTGATTGGCCAGCAGCTTCAACTCTCTGTGCACACAACCTGTCATTTCTTTACAGAAACTGCTGAAGGGTGACTGTATCAGGAAGTTTTAAAAAATATTTCCTCTAACGAAAGACACAGGATGATGGCATCAGCCAGTGCCTTAATATAATTTAAATAAAATTAGAATCGTCGTCAATTCCACTATCATTTTCTCCATTTTCATTTACTTAGAGGATAATTGGTTGGAGAGACCTTCTATTTTCGACCATGTATTTTCTCTTTGCATTATTGAATAGAAAGAAGTCTCTTGACTTCCATGGAATCTCTCCTGGGTCGAGTGTGCTGATCTGTCATTGGAAGAAGATTCCAACGACTGAAGGCATTTACGAATAATCTTCCTGTATTTTGGGGCTGGAGAAGGAAATGAGCGTGGGGAGACGCTTGAACTCGGAACAAAATAAGGTGGGTCCGTGGATCTGTTGGAAGAAATGGTAGAGACAGAGATGGACATTAATGTTGACTCATCAGTTTTTTAAATGAGGAGAGCATCGAGAGACCTGTTTTCACTCTCATTTGAACAGTGGAATAGAGTGCAGAAGAATCCGCCTAAGATGAAGTGGTGGACAACAACTTTCGAGCCTCAGGGTAAGAAATGTTGTGAACTGTTTTTTTAAAAAGCTCTATATATCTTTTTCTTCGACAAATTTTGAGTATGAACGAAATAAAGCTGGGTGAAATTCACTACAGTTTACATAATGAGGATCTGTTTCATACTTGTAGATATCATGGTCCTTCCCACTGCAATGATCACATGTCAAGGAATCGCGGCATGATGTGTTTGAGTGACAGAACCCTTGACATTGGAAACTTCTTAGAGTGTTCAGAATATATGGCATTTCTTTGGAATTTGTTTTGATATTGACAGGTAGAAGTGATGTAAGCATCAAAATTACGACTTTTCATGGCATCATAATTTCGTCTTTGCAAGAGGAGATGTATCACTGCAGAAACTCCTTGGGTGGAGAAACCCACGAGAATCTCCGACTGCAGTCCCTCTCAAAAATAACTCCTTGTATCGAATTCAAAGTAGCGTGGAGAGTAACCTCAACTGGTATATCCCAATGACCTTTAATGCAATAGGAGTTCACCGTGTTTAAGACTGTATTTTACACCAAGATATCTCCAGAACGTAGTTTTTGACGTACTTTTGAAAGCCATTTTCAATAAATAGGGAAACATTTGCCCTAGGTATTTATCATACAAAGACTAATGTCAGAAAATGAGGTACAGGTGTTATAGATGTTGAAGACTGCTGCTCAGAATCTTGAAAAAGTGATCGTTTACTTATGTTCCGTTTTTCGCTATTTTAAAGTTTTTATTTAGAGAATTCATAGTAAAAAAACAAATGTTTTGTGTCCCACCGACCCAAACCCCTACAGAACCGTATGAGGAGACACACTGCAATGCCAAACAAGGATATTGGAGCAACAACAATGTTTCGTGAATACTCAAACATCAGCATCATACGTAATGTCGATTACACTTGTTGAGAACGTCCAAGACTACAATATAAAGAAGTCGTATGTAAATTAGTTGTAATGATGAAACAGTTAAGACAGATAGGATAAGTGAAGCTTACACTTCAATGAAATATGTTATTGATAGTGTTACAATATAAAGATATATTAGGTTCACCCTATCATTGTAAGTGATAAAGTTAACTGTGAAAAGGGTTAGAAAAACAAAATAAGTATTCATAAAGACTTTTAGATGGATAAGACTCATAATTTTCCATATTAAATAAAACTTACACAAATTTCATTTAATTATTTGTTAATTAATATATTACCCTTACTTACATTTACCTAACTATAGATCATTATCCAGACATAACTAGTCTGACAAAAGAATACCAACAATACTTATTAACCAAACAATACAAATACTTCCAGCTCTCTTTACTTTCTTCTAATACTAATATTAGCACAATGAATCATGACAAAAGAAAAGAAACGCGAAACGTACTGTGAAAAAATTATATATAAAACAACGTATACGTACTGTACATATATACATGTGGGAGTAAAAATGGTAATACAAATAAAAATAGTTTGGTACAAAATATATACAAAATAATAAGAAATAAAATCAATTACATATATATACAAACTAAAAACGTTATAATAATAACAACAAAGTACATATATATACAGAGTGAAAATAATAATAATAAGAAGAAAATTAATTAAATATACATAGAGAGTGAGTGTGTTTTTCTTTTAGCAAAGCCACAAAAGCTATCTCCTCAGCCCACCGAGGGGAATCGAACCCCTGATTTTAGCGTTGTAAATCCGGAGACATACCGCTGTACTAGCGTGGGGCCGTAGAGAGTGAAAAAATTAACATGAATGAAAATGATTGTCATACAAATGTATAGAAAATGAAAATAAGAGAAAGAATAATAAGAAACAAATACACTCATATATACAAAATAATAATAATAAAGGAAAACAAAACATACATATATAAGAACTACGAAAAGCGAGAGCTGAGTTTGGCGGCTCAGAACCCGAGCTAAATCCGACCCCCAACACAACAAACAACACATCCAAGGAAGAGAAATGTACCCCGGAGATCAGCCGCCCAAAGTCCGCCTCGAGACGGAGTTACAGCTTATACCTAGCCTTACCAAGTATCTTAAAGTATGACACTGGTGCCTGCTGGAAAACAACATTGTTCTGAAGAAGCAACATGACATAAAGACTGATAACGTATATTCGAAACAAAAGGTCAAATGGCTGGGAACAGGGACAGTCACGTGATATAAAAAATGGTCCTAGCCTAGAAGGGCGGGGACGGAAAAGGCGTCCCACCTTTTCTTAGATCTCCACCGAAGTCGAACATAGGACCAACCTGTACATAATAGACTTCACCTGAGAATGACACAAAGGTCACAACTGAGTTTTATAAACATTCCACAGGAACGTACGTTCCCTCATCGGAAAGATGTATGTACAACACACCAGTTGAAAACCTGGTGGTACCTATCAACATGACTTAGCACAACGTGGCTCCAAATAATGTCCCAAAGCACAGGAGAAGGGTGTTACTTGATCCTGGGGTTGGTTTCATAGGCCAGCGATCGGTAGAGGGAACGGGAGTCTTGTTGGGACATCACCTGATGTGGCACGACATCGCCGTATCGCCGCAGCAGCGTCCACATACCAGGAAAGAAGGTTAAAACACACTGGTGGTTGAAGGCTCAATGGAACATGAAAGAGCATGCGCTCCTTGGCAACCAAGAATCTAGTGAGTTTGCAAACGGGATTACCCTC
This sequence comes from Tachypleus tridentatus, assembly GCF_004210375.1. Lineage (NCBI taxonomy): Eukaryota > Metazoa > Arthropoda > Merostomata > Xiphosura > Limulidae > Tachypleus > Tachypleus tridentatus. Next base: position 248,897,722 of record NC_134837.1, on the reverse strand, counting down.
CAAGAACAGATAGCAAAAGGTGGTAGACAGAAGAAGAAAGACACTGGGTTTCAGCACGAGATGCCCAGACTTCCCATGTAAGGCTATAGGATCACTGAAAGTCGAGACACAGCCTCAGGCCTGCCACCCCACAGGAAGATGAAGACATGGCAGTCAATAGGCCATGCAGTGCAGTCATCCAGAGGAAGAAAAGCCCCAAGGTACCAGACCAATGGCAGTATCCTCATCTTCACCACCCAACGACGATATCAGCCTGTGTGACCATGAACCTGTCCAATCCCAAGAAGAAGGGATCCTGCTCCCCGTGCTCGACAGGTGCATAGACATTGACAAGCCGAATCTTACGACCCCCAGTTACAACATCAACGTACACCACCTGTCCCTCAGCATCACTATGTGACGTGAGGATGGTCCCAAGAAAATGCGGGTGGAAAAGGATCCCCACCCCACGCGAATGTATAGTGACAAACGACCAGAAGGCACGAACAGGGTGTCGGGAGGAGAAAGAGAAGTGGTCCCTCCGAGAGACAAAATGGGTCTTCTGCAAGAAAATCACGTCAACTGCAAAGGGGTTGAACAGGGAGAACGCTTAGAATTGCTTAGCAATGCTACGCATCCCCAGATGTTCAAAGTGATGCAGGAAAAAAGCATCAACCAATCAGAGGGAATGACTTAGTGATGCTGTTGCTTTGATGATGAAAGCGGAGGCAGGGGAGCATGTGGCCTCTTGAGGCTACCTGACCCTGCACCTCCCCACTGTCCTCAGTCAACCCAGAGAGACAGGGAAGAGTGGGGAAGTACAAGAGACTCGGGAACGGGCCTGGTGATCGCAGCTCATCCAGAGTCGAGGTTGGTGCCATAGGGAGGGAGCTGGCACGTCTGCAGATACGAAGGCCGTTGCCGAGGGCCCCTTGGGGTCCCCAGCTGCAGCATCACCAGCAGCAGGAGCCAGGGGCTTCTCAGGGTCCCTCCCCAACACTTACAGAGGTGGGTGGATATTGGGCACCCACACTGCCCCTATTACCCACTCCACCTGACAGGAAGGCCTGAGCCCCCACAAAGCCTGGCGACGCCACAGAACCCCCACAGGGTCCCTGTCCAGACCCGGGCCTGAAGGAGGGGCCGAAGCCTCCTCAGAGGCCCCCTACACCCCAACAGGACCAGGAGCACCACCCACACTACCCGAGGACCCAGACACCTTAAACTGGGTGGTCGGGACCTGACCTTCCTCAAAAGACCCTGCCACGGCCTCCCTGGACGCTACAGTCTCGGGGCCACAGGTGCCCCCTCAGGGACCCCACCCACAGGCACTGTAGTTGTCGCTGCTGCCTCTTCCCATTTCGCTCTGGTCTTACGGGGCTTACGTGTCGGTGGCAGCTGAGCAACCACCAAGGTATATATGTAGTCACATGCCTTGGCCACTGAGAGGGCGCATGGCCACCACCACACATTGCGCACTTAACGGTGCAGGCACTGTCCTCATGTCCGAAAGTCTGACATAACCCACACTGCCTGTCAGGCAGTCAGCCACCAAATGGCCCTCTGTGCCACAACGGCAACAGAGGCGACACATACCCAGGTAATTACATGTTACCCATGCCCCTGCACCCTAAGAAAGTTTGGGACTGGCATCTGCATGTCCATACACACCCGTCAGGTTCCCGTACACACCTGAGGACTCGACTGCTGCACCTCAAACTCTATTTTCCTGATAGTCCCATACGCCATCAACACGTCCTCGACGACGTCATGGGGCATTTCAAATAGGGCCGACTGGAGGGTTATCCACCTAATATTCACTCTGGCCGGTTCCATGGAAACACGCTGGTCCCACAAGGGAAAGTCCTTCTGGTCCAGCAAGCGACGGGCGTGGGCGGCCGACGCAAACGTCGCCACATACCACCCATTTTCAAAATGTTGCAAACATTCGTTGTTCAAGGCGTCAATGATCGCCGATGTTAGCGAGGCCTCGGGCAACACAAAGCGGACAGATCGCGGCCGAACAGAGTAAGGCCGGAGGGCCGAAGCCGTACCGTCCTACGAGTTCACATACACACACACACACACCCGAAACCAGCACAGCAAAGAACGACACGCTAATCCACGCAAAATCCCAGAGCGAGGAAGTGGCGCGAGCGAGCACTTCGACGGGGAAGGAACGCTCCAAGTTAAATGTCTGAGGTTTAAATAGGGTAAGCCTCGTTCAAAATGCTGAGCAACGATCTTCTAATTATGTGTACCTGGTGTGATACACCTGTGTGTGAGTTGAGCCATTTTAAGTGGGAATAAATGTGAGGGTGTCCTAACTTTTTCCACAATTAGAACATGCATTTTTGTAGAATTACCTTTACCGAAGATCTTGAAAGGTCTTTCTTCAGTTTTAATTGTTTTGTTATATTCCGATAATCTCTCAGTATTGTAAATATTGAGATTAAATATCTATATATCCAAAAATGTTACAAAAATACACAGGCTCTCATAGGGTATCCTAACTTTTTCACATGATTGTATAATTTTCCTACAGTTGGGTTTCTTGTCATCACGAAATGTTTTACTGTTTAGTTCTCTTCATTTTATCAAATCTCCACTTAGGCCTACTCGTTCACTTTAGAATTTCAGTTGGCAAGCCAAAGTTTGCTCCACTAGTATCGAAACCATTGAAGTATAGTTCAGTTATTTTAACGTCGAATTACCAAGGTTGTTTCCTATTTTACATAATCATGTTTTCTTTTTGTAATCTGAAGAATCATCTCTCTATTTATTGAGGTGCAACTGCATTAGAATTGTCTTTTTATGAAATAAGTTATTTTTCTTACATTTTTCAACACCGTTAATCTCATTCTAATATATCAACAGCTAGGCCTATATTAAACCTTAAGCCTCCCATTTCTAAGATGATTAACTTTACGTGTAACTTTTCTTTGGAGAACTATTTTCACGCGAAAATCTATATTTCTGCGTGAATGACTTATAAACTTAACGTGCGACTATTTCCAGTTCACGTAAATGAATTTGTCCCACGACTTACTTTATAAAACTGCTTCTAACTTTCTCGAAGGGAGGCGTAAGATATTCATTCATAAAACATTCTACATTAAACAGTCTCCCAAATTATGATATATTGAGATCAGTTAGATGAACTTTATTTACAATGTATATCGTAAGAGCACACTTATTGAATATAAAATAATTTAAGTGCCATAGAATATTTTAAAAACAACAAAATATATATGTAACGTAGCTATAATATTATTTTATATCAAACTTAAAAGCAGTTACTTTGAACACAAATAATAAATAAATAATAGTTCTGCAAGTTTAACAAGTAACAATTAGATTAATGTTTATCTTTACAAAGTAGCAACACAATTACGTACAATTTTTTTGGGAAAAGTATGTTATTATATACAGTAATTTTATAACTACCATTGTAAAAATTGAAGAAGTAACATTAACTGCGCAGTTTATGCCAAAATAAACTGTTTGTTTGTTCTGAATTTCGCACAAAGCTACTCGAGGGCTATCTGTGCTAGCCGTCCCTAATTTAGCAGTGTAAGACTAGAGGGAAGGCAGCTAGTTATCACCACCCACCGCCAACTCTTGGGCTACTCTTTACCAACGAATAGTGGGATTGACCGTCACATTATACGCCCATATTACGCGTTTGGCCATGCCAGGCCCAAAATAAACTGACATATGTTGATACACAAAATTAAAAAATAAAAATATATATAAAAATGAATTAGATCTGTACTATTTTATAGAAATAAATAAATAAATACAAAAATATTTAATTCTTCAAACACAAAGGTTAAATAAACAAATTAAATGTTATAATTCACGTGGAAGAAGCTATAATAAAATCAAAGCGATGTTAAATATAGAAGGTCCTGGCTAGTTGATCATAAATGTAAATCTTTAGATTTAAATTAAATTCGGGATGTCTTCATATTGATACATGTGGTTAAAACACCAGTTCTCGTTTTGTAACATTCGTGCTCTGTTTTAAATATACGAACATATATTTATAGCTTTGACGCTATTATATCGCGAGGGAGTTTGAAAGACGCGGATCGGAGTGTTGTCTATTTTATATTCTGTCTGACCGGTTCCACAGGGACTACTGAAGATTAAGTTACCGCTACTGCATAGAGTTTGTGCAATACCAAATGATATAACGTCACCATTTGACGTTCATTACCAAAGTGTGGGAGACATTCCATACCTATTTACCTCAATAATTCATATACCGAATCAATGACTGCCATTGTTAAAGAGTTCGGCGGTACAATAAAACTGACTGAAAGCTGCCGGGTTGTGTAGGAGCGAGTGGTAGTGGCCATAACGACCATTCTGAAGTCTACTGAGTTAACACTATTAAAGTAATTTCCGCCACAGAAAAAATATAAATTTAGTATTAAAAAACAACTTACCAAATTCCTCGCACACAGAAAAAGGAGACTTGTTTTTATAACCACACCGACTAGCAGTAACACTAACTTAACAAAATAAGTACACACACACCTCTTGGTTCTTACATCTTACCTTTCGAAATCAAATCATCTGGAAATATTCATGTATGTATTAAACCCCTTACAAAGTAACTGTCTGGTTCTGACATCAATAATATTAAAAGTAATTTTGTTTATTTGTTTGTTTTTAATTTCGCACAAAGCTACTCAAGGGCTATCTTTGCTCGCCGTCCCTAATTTAGCAGTGTAAGACTAGAGGAAAGGCAGCTAGTCATCACCACCTACCGCTAACTCTTGGGCTACTTTTTTACCAACGAATAGTAGGATTGACCGTCACATTATAACACTCCAACGGCTGAAAGGGCGAGCATGTTTAGCGCGACGGGGATGCGAACCCACGACCCTCAGATTACGAGTAGCACGCCTTAACACGCTTGGCCATGTGTCTAAAGTAATACGGTAAAACTAATTTAATTCTGGTGTCGTTCGGTTTATTAAAATACTTTCGTACTATTTAAGTATAGCTCTTCAGTATTCTGGTCAAGAATTGCAAAAGATTTGGAGATATTATTAAACAAAGATAATATCTTAACATGGTGAAGGTTAGCATAAAACAATAAGAATAACAAAATTAATTAGGTTTATTGTACGTAAATTACACAGTTAATGTTTCTCATTAAGTTAACATCATACTAATTTACATATTAAACAGAAAAAAAACAACATTGTATCATATTTTACAGTTTTGAAGACGTCAAGAAAAATGTTTATTATCTTTCTTTGCTAATATGTCAGGTCATCCCAAAAATATTGTCCGAAAATTTAATACAGAAAGTGCATCATCATTTGTATCTTTGTATAAGGCTTTAATAACTAAAATATGTAATGGGACATGTATAAAAACGTGTGACAAATAAAACAAAGTAACCCAACCTCACTTTTTCAGATCAGTAATCAAATGAACCCTTATGAATATTGATGTGTCTAAGAAGCACATTAGGTACATAATGTTTTATGAGTTAAAAAATAGCAATAGTGCAGCAGAAAATACATTAAACATTCAAGGTGTTTATGGTGCGAAGTCTTTCAATAAAAAAAAAGTTGAAGGTTTTTTTGGAGGTTTCAATGATTTGACAGAAGCCAACCTAATAGCAAAGAGAACCTTTGCACTTCTCTGCACTCTAGTGAACGTAACTCACCTTTTTTGGACAGACTAGTGACTGAAGATGAAAAATAGATATTATATAAAAATGTTAAGCGCTGCTCACAATGGCTCAGTGCAAGTAAACTGGCTATAGCAGAGCCCAAAATGGACCTCCACCCTAAAAAAAGTTTTGTTAAGCACTTGGTGGGATATTGTTGGTGTGATAAACTTTGAGTTGCTGCCACTCAATGTAACAATTACACCAGACTGCTATTCTCAACTTTTATAGCGCTTCCATTTTGCACTGAAAGAAAAGAGGCCTGCTTTGATTAATGGTTAAGATGTTGTGTTACACCAGGGTAATGCACGGCCCCATACAGGAAGAATCACATCTGCAAAGATTGAAGAGTTAGACTAGGAAAAACTTCCACATCCTTTTTATTCTCCAGACCTGGCCTCATCTGATTATCATGTATTCCGAAGTTTGCAGAGCTATCTTGATGGAAAAGAGATTGGAACATATAATGATATCAAACTACCACCTCTACATTCTTTTCCTCCAAACCTCAAGAATTTTATAGAAGTGACATTCAGAAGCTTGTGAAACGTTGGTAGGAAGTAATTAATAGTAATGGAACATACAATGGAACATACAAGTAATTGTGTGGATGTAACGAGCTTGGAAGAGAAATATCGTTTAAAGTTGTTTTTCTATCATAACAATAAGGACAGAACATGCACGTATTGTGACTTCATGGTTGTATCTTTTTTACATCCTCAACCACATGTAAGTTTTTACCATATCATTGTTCAGATGTGTGAATTCACTGATGAATCTGTGGTATGGTGCTCTACGTTCTGACTGTTCATGGTATCTAAAAATACAAACAAAAAAGTTTATTCCTATAGAAAAACAGTGAATTGTTTCTAATAAGCCCGTCTTGAAATATACTAGATAAATATTTTATTTATCTTGTTTCATACAAACACCATCTAAACTATAATTATGAAATCAAACCTACAATAACAACGTAAGATTTTCATTTAAGAAATTCATTTTCTTATTTCTTCTAATTTATTTATTTACTGTTTTTAGCATTTTTTTTTACATTTCCTTACATTAAATTTATTGCAAACACTAAAATATGTTGAAGCTATAAAAACGGAATAGTTCATCACAAACTATCTAATAAATTATATTAGATCCAGACTCTCAACAACCAGAGGTGCAAGTTACACTCATCAATGGACTGTTAATTGTCAGTGAATTCTACTGAGAAATTGTATCCTGATTATGAAGTGGAAAATCTGGACTGCACTTTGGGAATAATGTGTATTACTTACTCAACTTTACAAAATATATTATTATCATAATAAGAACAAATAAAAAACAACTCTCACGTCGATAATGATTGGCTTTGACCAATTACAGAAAGAAACGAAACATTCACTTAGAGGAAGTAAAAAGCTAGTTTTAACGTTTGTGTTAACCCAAAGTTATAAAATGAGTTATATAGAACTTGTTCATAGTGGGGATCAGTCCCCCCTCTTTGATATACAAGTTATGAAGAGTATTGATGAATCAGTGAATAGAAAAGTTAACAAAAGAATAGCCACACAAATATATTTCCGACTTTCACCAATAGGGTTTTTTAAAGTCTATAATAAATACAATATTCATAGAACTACAGGTTAATCAAATTAAAAATTATAAAGCTACAAATTATAATGCAAATTTACACCAGAAATAAACTTAAAAATGTAATCTATAAAGTAGATATGTTGTATTTTCTTCTAGTTTCCTGTAAAGTGGACATTAGTTTCTCTTATTCAAGACTTCTAAGCAAATATTTGGTCAGATAATGAAATCAATACTGTTAAGCGTCTAATAATTAGATGTCATACACTGAAACACCTGTTTGATGGTCATGTTATAGACGTAGTTCCACCACAGTTAAACATTTCACAATATCAAATATTTTTGGTGATAATTAAGTTATCTGTACTTTAATCATTGTTCTTGATGTCTTCTGATTATTTTTCAATAATATTGTCATAATCACATGTCGTAAAACATGTGCATTGTTTCAAGACCTAACTACATGGTTGATACATTCAAATCTTGCTTTCATATTTTACTTACAGGCACCAGTTTTGGTAATGTTAAGAATATAATACTTTAATGTATTCTTAAGACTAACCAGCAGAAACCATTACAAAAATGATATTTTGATCCAAGGAAGAAGACACCTCTAGATTTCTTAGCAGCATCAGAACGTTCATTCGTGGTTACTGGAATCTTGACTTGTGAAGACTACGCTGTCCACCAAACCATCTTAAATCATGTGCTTAGTCCAACAATCTGCTGTTTAGTGCAGTACATTTTAAAGCCATACAGTTTGTTAAAACATTGTGTAACTAAATGACCTTTTATATTTGTGAAGTTTATCTGAATCTATTCAGTGATTACTGTTAGGTGTTCTAGGGCTCGTCATGTTGTTTCATTTTAAACAGCTCAATGACAGATTAGGTTTAGAGAACATAGTAGGAAAAGTGGGAACACTGGACAATGTGATTTCTGTAATACACAAGCGATTATCCAAGAAGAAAGTAAAAGCCTTGCACGGATTATCACTTACATTCATTTCGAACTTTTGTTTAGGTGCAGATAATTTTTATAATTTTTTACAAAAACAAAACTATACCAACTTGTACCAGCAATGATTGAGCAGTTCTATTATCATGTAAAACATGTATTAGTATGGTACTAGTAAGGTTATTAGTGTGGTATTAGTATGGTATAAGTAGTGTTATTTGTCACAGAACATAAAAGACACAAAACTGTCCAAATTCTCCCTAACTACATCAGTCTTTGTATATGTGACCAAATCAACAACATTAGGTGATCTGGTGAAACTACGTCCATGTGTGGACACAAATACTGGGCGTTACCTGCGTTTCTTTTCTGTTCTTCAAAGTACCACTATCGGACATAACACGACCAGGGTTCGTTCTAAATGTTTAAATAAAGAGAAACACCTAAACCAATGATTCTAATAAAAACCAGAGGAAGTGGCAGTCCTCTTTTTATAAACAGAAATGAGAACAGTTGGTCTGTTTGTATAAGTACAAATCTGGACACTAGAGGACTCAAACCCCAAACTTTAGTTTTTTAAGATCTCGCACTTTTTTGTGATAAACTGGAAAGTGTGTGGGGGAGTGATCCAGCTAAGGAGACGTTTTCATATTAAAGTGTTCAATGACACGTCCACCAATATTTAATACAGCCGATAAAGTCAACAGCTTGAAATTACAAAAATTTAGTGGTCTGAGTATAATCCGGCATGGCCATATGGGTTCAACTCGTAATCTGTGGATCACGGGTTCGAATCCCGGCCGCACCGAACATGGTCGCCCTTTCAGCTGTGAGAACGTTATTATGTGATGATCCATTCCACTATTCGTTGGTAAGAGAGTAGCCCAAGAGTTAGCGGTGGGTGGTGATGACTAGCTGCCATTCCTCTAGTGTTACACTGCAAAATTAGGACGACTAGCGCAGATAGCCCTCAAGTAGCTTTGTGCGAAATTCAAAGAAACAAACTGGTATGAGTAAAGAAAATCAAAGAATGATTTTAATAAACCAGTTACATTATATATAAACCAGCTTTATGCATCAAATATTTATGTCATTAACAATAGAGCTTTTCTTACATCATGGACTATCCTTATGTAATCAATTGATTGGATCTTGGTAGCTGGATTATCATTAATAAATTAAATTATAAATCTGCGTGAGATTTTTAACACTTTATTAACATCACATGACACTTACATAGTAACTGTTAATTTTGTGTATTAGTTATTACATTGTGTTTTTGGTTTGTTTGTATTGAAATCCGATTTTTAGCGTTTAGAGCCTACAATCTTATCACCGATGAGGTTGACATGAGGTGTTAGTATTATATTTAGGTTTAAACACCAGAAATTGTAAAAATATTAGAAACCGATATGCGTAAAATGTGTAGTTACGTGTGTTTTTATCACCAATAGTAGACATTACAGTGAACTAGTATTAAACTATATTTTGCAAGTTCAGACCTGTTATATGAAATATTTAGACATGTTACTGTTTATTGTAATTAGGACATGTTTGTTCATCATGATTGGCTAGAAATAACACACGGTACGTTGTTGTTCATTTTGCACACGAATCGTTAACACGATTCAAATAAAAACTTCAACCACAGCAAATTGAGACGGGAATTATAGTTAGAAAGGGAGGTGGTAACATTTTACAGTTATTAATAATGACAGATGCAGTGTGTAAATGTGGAGGTAGGTTGTTATTTCTTTTATGTTATGGTAGATGTACATCTAAAGTATTTGGTAATGAGGTTGTATTAAGTAGTATTACAGAGAAGTAGTGAGAGCTGAAAGTATATATGGAATTTGATTTGATTAATAAATGTTGTTGATTTTATATCAGTTTGCTTCAGATAATAAGTTTTTGAAGTGTTTTAAGTATATGAGGTAAGAGTAATGTAATAATTAACAAATAGGTGAAGTTTATTTAAAGGTATTTATTATATAGCAACGGTTATCAATTTTAATATGAAAGTTTGGATATAAATAGGCTTTTTAAGTGTTTTCTATAACCCCTTTTTCACAGTTAACTCGGTCACTTACAATGAGGGTGGCCCTGATATATCTATTTGAAACACTAGCAATAATATTTTATTGTAACTTAAATTACACTAACAATTAGTTTTGACTGAACACTAAAACATAATTAGAAAACTTTTAAACGACACTTTCAACTTCCCAAAATATTTATTAATGTTTTATTTATTACATGAAACGCATTTCAAACCTTAATTTTTGTAAGAAGTGCAGAATATAAGGCTGTAATAATTATTTGGCGAGTTCAGGATAATATCTATTTAATATACTGCATATTAACACCTGTTTTTACATATGTATTACTATTAAACGTTTCATTTAAATGACCTACTTTTAGTACTAGAACTAAAAGAAATGAAACGTTCGTACACTTCTCAAGCCACACTTGTCATTCTTTTCCTTGAAGATCAAATCTGCACGTGTATCAAAAGAGTGCACGTGTGCAAGGAAGACTGATGTAAATGCACCACGTGCAACAAAAAAAACTTGAAACTGAAAGAAGTTGCAAGTGTAAAGGTAGGAAAGGTTTCAGATATTCTGACAGTTATTTGTATCATTTACCTGACTAGCAAAAGTTATTCATATTACAATACTTATGGTTTATAATCTTTTTAATGTTCTGTTGGGTTTTTAATTTCTTTGTTTTTTAAATGTTGCGACTAGTTTTACCTCTAAAAATGGTAAACCCCCTTACCTTGTGTACGTCCACTAAATGTTTATTCTACTCGACAAGAACAAACCAATTTCAATTCTCGGAGCTATCGGTTACTAACAGCTACCGATGTTAAAATAAACTAACTCTCTATTTAAAACTATTAAATAACTGTAACAACAATGTAAAATTTCAACCAATCATTGCAACAACAATAATAGAGGAACACTCTTTAAAAATAAGCCAACCATGCGTCCCAGTTTGAGGGGTCTGTCCCGATGTCCGGTCGAGTTTACTAATTTGACACAATTTTCTCGGGGTATTCCGATATTTGATCAAAAGGCATATCCTCCAAAAAGAACGAATGTAAAATGTTAATCCGCATACAGACCTGACTTGTTTTTCACAAAAGTTTTACTTAATGTCTAGAGAAAGCAATAGTGCTGGAACATGGAAATTGTCAAACGTATTATACAAAATGCAGATAACTTGTACGGTACATGTTGAAGTAATGGCCGCTGCAGAAGTGGTGAATGTTACCATATGGAAAGCTTTCTTTTCTTGAAGTGTTTTTTGCTCCGTAATGTCTTTTACTACAGTATTTGTTACACACGTTGAATTATTTTCTTTTTAATTTATAAATTATCTTCATGACGTCCGGAGCTACTAAAATAAAGCTCCTTCAACAATGAATTTTATAAGAAAAAACCAAGTGTATTAAAACGTTATTGCAAGGAAAACAAATGTAGGTGTTTGCAGTGTTTATCTTGGTTCTTTATTTCACATGATGGTCTCTCGGCAAAAACTGCTAAACATGTAGCTAGTCTGAGTCGCAACCCAATGTTCACGAGTTAATGTGTTCTTTAAAAACAAAACTACCTAAACAGACTGCTTCTTTGGTAACTATTGAACCTCTGGTTAACAGTGCTATCCATAACATCAGCTTTAACACAGATGCCTGCTCTTCCAAATTTATTCAGTTTATTTGAACCAAACATTCATTCTCTCAAACTGAGAACGACGATTATTTTGAATGCAATCCTTTCTCCTTCACAAGAGAAATTAATCAGATTTAATGTAGGTTTAATTCTTTTCACTTACAGTGGATGCTTCAACCCGGTGAGATGCCAATTATACGTGTCATGATGCAATATTCCTTCCCAGAGGAAAAAGTGATAGTAAGTCTTCTATACTGCCAGTCGATTGCTTGAGTGACATCAGTAATATTGACAAATAGCGTGGTGTCCACTTTAAATCAAACCGACATGATTCGTCAAACGTTTTTGTTATTGTGGTGACAACTACGTTCGAAGCTTTGGAGGTGTAAACATCCACCATTTTTGCTTTCAATTCCTGTAGACAGGCGACATCAGGTCCCCCTTTAAGCCAATTGGCTGGTCCACTAAGGCTACGGTGAACTTGGTACAAGTGTTGGATATCCTCGACAGGTGTTATGGACACTTTATATGATGCTGGTGTTTGGATATAGTGCTTACGAAATTGGCGTTGTTAAAATGACCTTATTTAACATTCTAGTGTCCTCTCGTAGGGCTCCATAGTGGGTGGGGTAAGTGGGCACCAAAATTTTCCTTTTTTATCATAAATCTTCCAAATACCATCTTTAAAGAAAGTGGTATAAAACAGTACACAGGTAAACGACCACGTCTTGAAGTTTCTGAGCAGCAATCTTCAACATCTGTACCACCTGTTGTACCTCATTTTCTTATCCTACATTCTCTTTCAGACAAACTATTAAGGTAAGTCTCCCTTTTATATCCAAAAACGACTGAAGAGACACGCTCGCTCTCAAGTCAGTAAAAATAAGCCTTCGATCTAGTGACATATTAGTGAAAACATGCACAACACAGTGAACTCCTTTTGCATTCAAAGGCATTTGAGGATTTACCTATTGAGGTTACACCTCGTGGTACATTGAATTCATAACGAGAAGTTATAGTTGAGAAGAGTTTGAAGAACATCCCAGAGTCAGATTCTCGCTGGTTTCTCCACTCGAGGAGTTTCAGTAGTGAGGTGAATCTCCACTCGCAAAGATGGAATTATGATGCTCACCAATATTCTCTTACTGATATTTACATCACCACGTTCACCTGGCGCCATAAAGGCAGGCTATCTTAATTGTGAAGTACGGCCATACATTCCAAACCCTCAAATGTTTCCAGTGTTTAAGGTTCAGTCATTCAAAGACGTCGTGTCGTGAATGTTCCCTAACATGGGCTCGTTGTGTTGCCAGGACTCGTGATGCCTATGAGCATGAAACGGATCCTCATTGCCTCAGTTGCAATGGTTCTCACTCGTCTTACTTTCGTTGTTGCTTTAAATGGCTAGAATAGATGCAACGTTTAAAAACGATTCCTAACATTACTTATCCTGAGGCTCAAAATTTCCTGTCCATCACCTCCTCTCGGACGTATGCTGCTGCACTTCGTTCCACAACTATAGTGGGAGTGCAGACAGATCTGTCTCCAAAAGAATCGTTCTGAACAAAAAAAAAATAACCTCTTGATCTCTATGGTTAAAAGTTGAATTAACTTCAACACCCTTAACATGCATTCCAAACCCCAAGATCCACATCTTTTAGTTCTGGGTACAGGTATTCCCTAGGATGCATCTTCCCCTTAAGATATAAAGTAATCATTCGCTCACGTCATGAATCATTAAAATCTCCTTCCAACAGAAAAACCTAGTCGATCCAGGGCAGGATCCATAGAGGTCTACATACCTCCCTCGAATAAGGATAGTAAGGAAACAAACGTGGTCATAAACAGAAGGGTTCTCCACCTAATTCGCCTACCCGTCATTAAAAATGGCCACCTTGATACAATGGAACTGTATCTTTACGTTCTAATCTGAATTACATCAAAACACTAAGTGCTTCCTACCATCCTGTTTGTCTCCTTACAGGAAACATTTCTTAATCCTGCCGCCGTTAGTCACCTTTCGGCAATTTTCTTTAGATAAAAAACAGCCTGTGTGATGTACGAATGCATGGAGGGATGGCATTATGTATTGAACAATGTTTCCTTAGTTCATAACATCACTATGTTCTCTCTACCTGTCGCCTGAAGAGACCTAGGATCAATCATACCTTTATGCTATCATTGAAGAGCTCCTGTCTCCCTTTTAATCCCAGACTGTAATGGACAGCATCGGCTCTGGGGAAGTACTGATATTAATAAGAGTGCTCTCTGACTGCAACCTTTCTCTTTCAATCCTAATTTTATTTTCCTGCACCTAATCAGTCCTTTACTACTATAGATCTTTCAATTTGCTTCCATTCATTACTTTCTCACTTCTCGTTGAGTGTTTACAATAACCAAGGAAGCAGAAACTATTTACCTATAATTTTGAGAGAATAACTGGTCGATGCCCTGCGTGCCCAAGTGGAAGCTGGATCATGCCTTCTTGCACTGCTCTCACAACTTGATCGATGCTGCCATCGTCTGTAGGCCATCAATTGACGAATGTGTGGCAGCAGTAAATGGCTGTATTATACAAGCAGCTGCTAAATTTATTCCTAAAACCTAGACACATTTTCAATATGTTCTCTTCCGTGGTAGAATCCTGGCTATCGCGTGACACGGATGGCTCAAAAAACGAGCCTGAGATATTTTCCATAGATATCCTACTCTCGAACCATATCGCTTTCCAGTAGGCCCGTGCACTTACCCAGTGGGTAAGAAGTCAATGCTAGAAAGAGTATTGGATTCAGTTCATAACTGGCATATCTTATACCACCAGTTCCAGTGTCAAGAGACAATCAGTAGATTATTGAACAATATCCCTCTCGATCTTGCTCTCTAACTGAGTAGCTGCGGAGCATCGCCCATACTCTAGGTGAAAGCTTTTGCTGGATATCTAGCACTCCTGCTTCTTTCACCTTCTTGGCCATCAAGAATCGGGAAGAGCGATCACCTCTTTCCTATCGAGCTGATTGTCTTTGACTACAATCGTCCCTCTTGCACTGGTGGAACTCAAACTGGCAGTATATCGTTTGGACTTGATATACACTAACATGCTGCACCATTTATCTCCTACTTCTCTTGGTATTCTTCTGATTGTTTTTAACTTGATCTGGCAGTAGAATGTTATGCATATCGCCAGGCTATTGTCCTACCTCCCTCGAAGACTGGGAAGGAAACCATGATTCCTTGAATCCAGTTACTTGAATCCAAACGTCCAGTTACTTTGACGAATTGTCTCTGAAACCTTTATAGGGGGGTTATTGTTCGTCTTTAGTGGTTCCTCAGAATCAATCTACCTCCACCCACTGAGTTCCAACAAGAGTGCTCCACCATGGACCACATGATTAGACTTAAAAATCAGAGAAGTATTTGTCAAATAACAATATCAGTGTCACACTTCAATATAAAGATTGAGGCCGTCACTAAACTCTTGTTGCTAACAGCCTCTGTCTATGATTTTCACATCTCCTATCACTCTTCAAACATGAGGTCGATTGAGGGCAGCCTGTATTGGACGACAGCAAACGGCTTTAACTTTCTCTCTAAAACCGTTTGCATGCACGTTTGCTCCAATCAACGTTAGTTATCTATTTGAAGATGTTCAAGCTGAATCCCTCTGGGGATCAAAATCTGAAACAAAAGGAATAGGTTGTGAATAAAAATGGGAAGAACTTCCAACAATTACGACGCACTTGTTAAGAATATGTTCAGTGACAATGAATAGCACTTGATCTCAATATTTAATGAATAAATCTACAGTTAAAGGACCGTTGGATTATAAACTCTGGTTTCTTCGGTTGCACTGAGTTCTTTGGATAAAAATAAACTAAGGTGTCTTTAAAACGTTCATTCAAGTAAATGACTTAAATGGTCACAAGAGTTCAATGCAAACTTACACCATTGTTATTTCACCAATTTGTTTCCTACTCCCTCTAGAAATAACTACCAGGAATATCTTTGAATTGTATAGATCTAAATATTCATATGTAGCTTCTTAACTGTTTAACGATACTGCTTAAATGGCCTTTGATACCATTTCGTACTTAAACCTAGTGTTAATAAAGTAGCTTGAATTCATAACTTGTTAAATGCTCATTAGTTACCTATTTTGTAATAACTTTTTATATGAAACTACAATCCATGAAACTAGAA
>NC_134837.1:248822059-248881139 GCF_004210375.1 Tachypleus tridentatus | reverse complement strand
TTATTTGGAGTAGCTTATGTTTGAACAATAATAATCCTCTCACTTTTGCCGGGTTTCTCCACTCCCACTGACTTCCTAATTTACCACTGAAATAAATTGATTTTGGAGGTTTAATGCTAAATTTGTCTCCTTTATCTAAATGATGTGTTTTAGAACATGAAGGTTAAACCTGTTGTCTAACCAATTTAATTTAAAATAATGGAAGCTTTTCATTAGCAATTTTAACAGTTCGTTTGCAGTTGTAACCCTACTAAACGTCTTCACCTCCTATTAAAAGAATATTTCTTATCTTAATGAGTTGTATTTAAGAGTTATATTTAAGTGTTGTCGTAAAACTACACGATATACACTTCATTATGAGAGAAGTTAATGTTCTGTGCATTGCAAAGATTGAACTGTGTTCATTCTTTGACTTATCGTGAACCACAAAGTAACCTCCCTGACATAACAACTGTTAATGTCGGCTTCAATCTATCCTTAACACCTAATCAATTTGTGCTTAATTTTGCTTTTCTTTCAAGATCCTTCATGCACGTGTATCGAGAAGTGCACATGTGGTAAAGAAGACGGTTGTAAGTGCACCAGGTGCAGCAAAAAAGCAGAAACTGCGGGTCCATGTAAGTGTACAGGTAAGTAGAATCTTACTAGTTCGTTCATAGTGTTTAATTCTTTAATTTGTTATTAAAGGTTTTTGTCCCTTCTTTAAACTTCAATTTGTATTTTACATGTAATCTTTTTTCTCCTTCTAGAAGGAGAAGTACCTGCAGTTAATAGCGTCATGCACTTGCAGTAAGACAGAATGAAATTCCCTGCACGTGTTGGTCTAGTTCCTGTTTAATGAATTTTATTAGATTGTTTACATTGTTACATTTTTGTTTATCGTTTTTTCAAAATTAATAAAGTAAGCTTTATTATTCCGTTGCATTTATTAACCTGAAATCATTTACCTGCAACTTCACAAACATTCATTGTACCTCTTCACACTTGACTATTGTAGTTAAACCGTAACTGTATTAAATGACTTTCCTTTAGATCCATGAGCTACTAATCAAAATTCAAATGTGACTGAATCGTTCTAGTAATCCAACATATATATTACTGCAGTAGCAAGGACTTTCATCCTCCTTGGAAATGTGCAGTTAATTAGTTGTATTTAACGTTTGGTTAGAACAACAATCGTTAGTTTAGTAAAGATAAAGGGTTTTCTAATGCGTACGAAAGAAATGACCTTAAATCCACCTCCAATTAAATCTTTCTAAAAGCTACATCCTACACTTTATGATCTGCTGGCTGCTTCAAAACATGAATACAACACAAATACTTCCTATAATTCTTAAGCTAATATAGGCTTAACATATATAAACATAGCGAACTTATACCGAACATAAAATACTATTTGTTATGTTTAACATTCACAGCAACGGAATTTAACTACATTATAACTGTTTCTTTGTTTGTTTGTTTGTTTTTTTGAAATTTCGCACAAAGCTACTCGAGGGCTATCTGTGCTAATAAGTCAATTTAACTTGATTAATCAGACCTGAGGGAAATAAGCTAGTCATCACCACCCACCTGTAACTCTGGGCTACTCTTACCAATGAATAGCGGGTTGACCGTCACATTATACAACGGCTGGAATGAGCATGTTTAGCTGACGAGGCAGAACAAACTATGGATTACAGGTCGCGTCTTACGCGCTTGGCCATGCCAGGCCCCATATAACTGTTTCAACGAGTGCATTGTTTTCATATGGATAATAAGATGTGGCTGTATTTACTACAGAACAAAATCTCCTTAAAAAAGGAGACCAGATAACTTACAACAGCGAACAACGACGTGAGTTTTCAAACCTAAAATCTGAGTAATAAAAATACAAAATACATTAAATAGAAGTTAAATGAAACGTTAATGTACGTTTTAAAAACTTTGTTCATTATCTGTTCTTGTAATGTGGTAATATATACATAAAATTAAGAAATCGTAAAGGTTATTTCGAAACAAATACTGGTTTTGATGTTCCTACTATTGTGTAATTAGTTTAATAAATGTCTCGCTTATTAAACCTAAAGCTACCGATTGGACATTTGTTGAACCAACAACAATTTCAGACGGCAATATCGTCTTTGTATCTTTCAAGGGAGATTTCGAACCATGTAACTTTATTCATCCATATGTTTCTTAAACGTTCCTTTACTACACTTCGGATTATTTGTTCATGAGTTTATGCCGTTTTCTATTTTGCACTGTTTGCTTCATTTTCCCACAATGTATATTTGTGTGAATAATAATTTCTTACAATTCACGAAGGAGAACACATTACTTTGTTCAGCTTCTGAGGTCACCTGTCTGTGGGTTGAACTTCAACAATAATATTTCCATGTCTTAACTTTTCAGTTACTCTGTACATGAACAACACTATTTTTTTATTTGTACAATATTACTTTTCTCATATTTTGTTATTTCTTGAAAGTAAATGGAAATCGAAATTTCCAAGGGATGGTATTAATACTTAAGGTTAACTTGATGATTACCAAGGAAGGTCGAAACTTTTGTGCTCTGCTTATCAATAAATGGTAATAGTAGCTGTTGTAAAATGTTTTATTTGAAGGATGTTTCTTTAAAATTAGACGATCGTGTTTGTAATTATTATTACAACACTTACCATTTAAAATGAATGTATCGTATGTGGGTGGATCTTTAAAATTGTGTATAATAAAAGCTGACCTAGGATTAATTCGTCTTCAATCTGGTTACACCAAATTGATTACAACATTAGTTATTGTGTGGAGAATGACTTCATAAGATAGTGTAATAAATCAAATACTTCATGCACGTCCTGAGGGGTTGGTCAATAATGAATAGATTAAGTCTGTAGCTGCAGTCTGTTCTTATTCTGTTTACATACCCTGAAAAAACAAACTTGTTTCTTTGCAGAAAGGTTGTCTTTCTTGAAGTGATTCAAAGTTCTTTCTTAACCGAGGTCATCACTGTCGGGCGTCCACCTCCGAGAGACTATATCATTCAAATTAGAAACCATATGCAGGTCTAGTAAGCTCATAAAAGTACTTACATTTACAAAATAATTAAGATATATAAAATTCAGTGTTGACAAAAATAAACGGGTTAAGTATCTTTGTTTTAAGTTAACCAATGGGATACTTGTGTTCCCAACCCGGGTAGCGCACCTCTGGTTTCAGTATTATAAACCTTCATATTTCTTATTAACCAAATGGGGCGGGTCGTTAGAAATAAATTTACGTTGTTAAATAGTAGATAAGTTACATAAACTATGTTCATAATTTTCAGTGATCAAGCAACTACCTACTTTATTTCCATCTTACATCGTTGTTAAGATCGGATCTACACCACGCAAAGAGAAACTCGATTTTTAGTGCTACAAACTTAACGTTGTAAGTTTTCTTTTGTGTAACACGTTACTTTATTTAGAAACTAGGCTTCAGATTAAATCATTAAATATTTGACGTAACAAGATAAATGCCATACATGTTTAAGGTATAAAGAGGATATCGTATATAAATATATCCCAGTTGTATTACTTTGTACATCTCGTAACATCTGAATTTTTAATCGTTCGCATTCCTAACCAACATCATATAACTACAGGTTTATTACTGGTGATATAAGAAAGTTGTAATCAGTCATTTAAATATAAATGACTGCTTAAAAATAAAATCAAACATCGTACATAGGAAGTAGTGTTACTCTATTTACTATAGTATTTCATTCTTCTGAATATACATGAAAAATAAGTCAAACAACAAAGATTTCACATAATTTTAATGAAAAGTTTATCAGCATCATCCGGTCTTTTAAAACATTTTGTAAATTAATGATTTACTGATGTGAATTCTTAGTTTTGTTTTCTTATATACGTAACCATTAGCTATATAATAATAATTCCTGTGTGGATATGTGTTGATTGTATTTGTGTATATAATCGTAATGTTAAGTTATTACAGGTATGTGTCTGTGTATGTAGAGAAGTGACCATCTGTCACTCCACATCACATATACGTACCGCAATGATATTCAAGTAAATGGTTAGTGTGCCTACGTATGTTTAGAGAATGACCATATGTCACGCCACATTACATGTATTATATTCGTGTTAACAGTTTAACGGTTATTATATCTATATTTCTGTACAGAGAAGGACAGTATGTCGCATCACATACATTATAAAGTTGTGGTATTGACATTACTAGAGTAGCTACCACTTTAAGGTTGTAGATATTGACAGTACTGTGAGAGGCAATGAAATACAACACACCGAAACAATGTGGTACAAACAAGAAAGCAGCTACTCTATCACAAGTAAGGTGATAGTGGATATACCTGTAACAATGTGGTGCAAACTAGAAAGCAGGTACTCTATCACAAGAAAGGCGACAGTGGACGTCCCTGTAACAATGCAATACAAACTAGAAAACAGATACTTTATCACAAGGAAGGTGACAGTGGAAATCCCTGACGAACATCCTGATCCGTTAAGTATAAATTCATTAAAACCCATACCTCTCCGAAACATATCACATTCATAGATATTCGTATATCTTTGGTTTTATCACAAAGAGAAATATCCCGGCAATTTTGTTGAACACTTCTACTCCGTACTAAACACATTCGAGAATGTACAGAAACGTGTACACCGAACATTAGACACAATTTTTGCATCTACATGAACGAGTGATATGGGACATCACGAACAAACAATTGCTGAGTGGGTGGGATCCTTAAAAAAATTAATGTGAATAACACATCATGTGTAACAGGCAGTATGGACGTCAGTGTCACAGTCATTAAAGTAACAAAAGGAATTCTAATTACTAATGTGCCACACGTGAGAATAGAATTCCATTAGCAAACCATCCGGCTCCCAGACACTTATCAAGTGATATGGACTGGATAGCTGCCCAACATTCACCGAAGGTAATGGGTTTTATGAGATCCTTAAATATTGAAAAATCGAGGACTGTTCAAGGTCATATTAAATCCATGTGTCCGAATACATTTGGCTAGAGTAGGCAAAACCCCTGTCGAGGATGTCAGCAATGTCCATGGACAGCTGACCGTCTTCTCTAAACAAATTTGTTTCTTTGAAGCCTTTAAATGTGTAAAAACATCTATTGCTCTATTAACTTACCTGAGAAAAAGCAAAGCTATTAAAGTCTCTTTGCTTTGTAGGATAAGGAAGCGGGTTCGATAATGCTGAATGCCTGCTTGATTTAGTAAGGTTTGGTTTGGTTTGGTTTTTTGGAATTTCGCACAAAGCTACTCGAGGGCTATCTGTGCTAGCCGTCCCTAATTAAGACTAGAGGGAAGGTAGCTAGTCATCACCACCCAAAGGGACAGGGGAACTAGGGAAGTTGATAACTTCACCCTCGACTCCATTATCCCACACAACATCTGTCAATACTACAGGTATGGACTCTGTAGAAAAGGAGTCTTGTTTTATTACTACACCGAATAATAGAAACACTTGGTTAACAAAATCAGTACACACACCTGTTCGTTCTTACGTCTTACTTTTAGAAATCGCATCATCTGCAAGTCTTCATATACATAAACCCAGTTATAAACCCAGTCAAAATATGGGCATCAAGCTTCTTTTGAATCCTCTTCTCATCTTCAGGGAAAGAAGTCATTCTGTATTTCAGAAACCAACCCAGTAGTGACAGAACCAGCTGCCAATCTATGTATTCTAGGACCACTTGGAGATGGGTTTCTTCGAGGGGCTTTAGAATTTGTAACTGCACAAGAAGAAATAGTATTCACCAAATTATCTCTCTCTTGACCAGGAATAACAGGAGAATTATCGAAAAACAGATTAGAAGAACCCAAAGATAACCACAAAAGATTCAGGACTGATGTCTTGCTATCTATATATATAAGTGTACTGTGTAAATCGTCAGTAATACAGTCAAGCTTACTAATCTCTAATTTGTATGAATCATTACTAATGTTTAAAGACACGAGGGCACGTGACCTTCAGTAAGATGATTTTTATCATTGTCTTCATCATACACATCGAATCTGATAACACCACAAGACACAATGGACGTAATGCCATTCCTGTCTTGGGCAAAAACTGTGATAAAGTGCTGACATTCGTTGTGTTTATGTCTGAATAGCAAATAAACTACATGATGTTTGCTCTCTTACAAATATATCAGAAAGTTGTGGATCATCTGTTAAGACTTCAGATAGTAAAGAGACTGATCAACGTTCAGTTGTTTCACTAATTATGTTCTTTTTACGAGAAGTTACTTGGAATGTATTGTACTTACTGTTGAAACTAAAGTTTTTACTCTCGGAAACTTCTGAAGAAATTATTACATTCTTGGAGTTCACTGGTTTTATCGAGTCAGGTTGTGGATATAGTTCATTCGTTTTATTCGGTACGCAAGGTTGGTAGCAGAAGATAGTTTGTATTTTAGTAGATAAAAGGATGTTGCTGAAATTCATTGTTTCTATGTTGATTGTGTAGGTTCCAGTTTTAAATCTGGGTACTTCCATTGTTGTTTGAGGGTGAAGGTCTCGACGAATTTGCTGGAACTGTAATTTGTGAATTTCTATCATCTTCTGGACATTGCTCATCTTTCGGTGACTGAAGTAGAGTTGAAGTGAATGATGTTCCCGTCTTCTTCTTTGTTTTAAGTGTTATGTAGTTTCAAGTTGTGACCACATGAATAATTGCATAGTTTGAATAGCTTCTGTGTTAGCAGTATATATTCCAGTTTTGATTATGGCTACTTCCATTCTTTATTTAGTGTAAAGTTTATTGACAGTTTAAATTGTGAATTTCTATCTTCTGGACATTGCCTATCTTTCTGTGATTGATGTAGAGTGAAGTGGATGATGTTCCCCATCTTCTTCTCCTTTCTTTTATTACTTTGTTTTGAATACCATGAAGCTTCAGGTTGTGACGTTTCAAGTTGCTCTTGTGGCTACTTGAATAATTGCAGTGTGCACAAATGAAATCGTTGTGACCGTTGTGGACACTCAAATGTCGTTGTAAAAGTGCCTTTCTACTGAATTACCGAGAACAAAAAGTCACTACCTGTACCCATCACCATGTACAGACTTTGTGTGTGAACGAAAGGTAGCTTTATTGGAGATATGGGAACCGCAACATTCAAGTGATTTTATGGATATCACGAGCATGGAATCGAAATGTCGTTTAATGTTGTTTTTTGTATTAGAACGATAAGGGCAGAGCATGTAATGACTTTGTCGTTGTATCTTGTTTACATCCTCCACCACATGTAATATTTTGCCATATAACTGTTCAGATGAAGTGGTGGCATAGTGGTTTACGTTCTGACCGTTCATGGTATCTAAAAATATATAGAAACATATTTATTCCAATAGAGAAACACTTAATTGTTTCTAATACGTCCGTCTTCAAATGAATATTTTAATTTTTCTTCTACCACCAAAACAGTAATTATGAAATTAAGCCTACAACAACTATGTAAAATTTTCATTTAATATATTCCTTTTCTCAATACATAGAAGGCGCAAGTATTACTCAGCAATGAACAACTAATTGTCAGTTAACTCAACTGAGAAATTGTATAATGATTCTAAAATGGAAAAATCTGAACTGGCCTTTAGAATTAGGTTAGCATTATTTACTCAACTTCAAAAGATACATTGTGATCAAAATAAGAGCCGAGTACAAACCTGAAACATCTCATTTCGATAATGATTGGCTTCGAAATAAACGAAACCTTCACTTAAAAGATGTAAAGAGTTAGTTTTAACGATTGTGTTGACCTAAAGCTATAAAATTAGTTATATGGAACATATTTATAGTGGGGATCAGAAATTATAATGTATGAAGAGTATTGATGAATCTATGAAGGGAACATACGAGAAAGACATGGCGACACAGAGATGGCTATTTGTAATACGTTTCTTCACGAGAAGTAAACTAAGAAATATAATCTAAATGTTGTATTTTCTTGTCGTGTCCTGTGAAGTAGACAATAGTTACTCTTATTCAAAACTTCGAAGCAAAGATTTGATCAGACAATGAAAGCAATACAGTTGAGAGTCTAATAATTAGATATATAGTGAAACACCTGTTTGGTGGTTATGTTGTAGACTTCGTATCAACATAGTTAAACATTTTACGATATCCAATATTTTTAGTGATAATTAAGTTATCTATACATTAATCATTGTTCTTGATGTCTCCTGATTATTCTTCTATTATATTGTTTGATAATTATGAGGAACTAGAACATGCTTTAAATCTGGGCCCTTGGTGATTGAAAAGGGTATAATCTAATAAAAAACCAATATATTAATTTAGATACCAGAAATGTCTATTTATATACAAAGGTTGCTAAACACCTAGGTGTAATGTGAAGAAATAATAATTAGTCAATCAAAGAACAAAAATGTGTTTCCTTGAGTCAACTGAGTTTGACTGTAAAGAGAGCTATTATGTGTGGATAGAAAAGCATATTAATTAAAGTATGTTAAAACTGTAGGATAGTCACTTGACTCAAGTCCAGCTCCATCAGTGACATCATCTTTAACTAATAACTTCAGTGGAGTACTGACAGAATCTTCTCGAACGCTAACAACTACGTCAACAAGTACATCAACTTCTCAAGCTCCATCAGAGCAAACATGTCCTCCAACATCTTCTTCTTCTTTCAAAACGAGGGTTAGGCCAGATAAGGATTCGTCAAGTTAAAAGAAAGTACTAGTAGCTTTGTCATCATCATCATTGGAACAAACCTCAACCATGAAGAAAGCTGGGAACCCACTTACTTTAAGTGGACCTGAACTGAAGACATCAAACAGTTTGGCTGCAACATTTACTTCTGTAAAAAAAGTAAGGTTTGATTGTTTAGATTTTTTTTACAATTTTAAAATCAGTGTGCATGTAATTTTTGCTGTTTAATGTCTTCCAGTATGCTGAGTAATAATAGAATTTCCAGTTCTGGTGCCCAGTCAGATGGCTTTATGTGTGATGTGAAACCTAGCATTAATTATGAATAAAAATATTATTAACAACAGTGCAAATAAAGAAAATATAGTAGCACCTTGGTAGACATGTTTAGTTGCTGAGAGATGGTGCAAATGAAAAATTGTATACAAGATGGACATTAATCATATTTAATGAGAACCTACTTTTACAGACCTCTTGATCTGGTGAACCAATTGGTGCTGAATCTGTTGACACAGTACCTACTTTTACAGACCTCTTGATCTGGTGAACCAGTTTGTGCTGTGTCTATTTACTCAGTACCTACTTTTACATACCCCTTGATCTGGTGAACAAGTTTGTGCTAAATCTGTTGACACAGTACCTACTTTTACAGATCTCTTGATCTAGTGAACCAGTTTGTGTTATGTCTGTTTACACAGTACCAAATTTTACAAACCACTTGATCTGGTGAACTAGTTGGTGTTGTATCTATTTACTCAATATCAACTTTTACAGACACCTTGGTATGGTGAACCAGTTGGTGATTTATCTGTTTACACAGAACCTACTTTTACAGACCCCTTTGTATGGTGAACCAGTTTGTGCTGTGTCTGTTTGCTCAGTACCTACTTTTACATACCCCTTGATCTGGTAAACCAGTTTGTGCTGTGTCTGTTTACTCAGTACTATGTATACTAACAAAACACAACTGATACACTCTGTGGTGTTTACATATGCTACATTAAGCACAAACAGGAGAATTCTCCAGGTAGGGAGTTCTGTGTTTGTTTATAATGCTAGTACTGTGAAAACTGTTTTCATTAGGCATGTATTTCTAGTATTGTGTAATCCAATACAATGTTTGTTAATAATTGTATTCTGTTTTTTTTACACATACTATTACAACTAAAATAATGTACATGGCACAGTTGGTGCTTAGACTGTTATGGACTCATGCATGTATGACTGACATAAGACACTTTTAAAGTGTTCATTTGTCAGCTTAATACAAACAAATATTAGACTTAATATTAGTTTCATTTTCTTCTGGATTTAATTTTGTGTTAAATCTACGATTGTTAATAGAAATTTTATCTCGGTGAAATGACTGAATACATCTGATCTTGGTGTAGTTTTAATACATTTTTAGGAATATACATCTGGACTAAAGTTTGATGTTGTTTATTTTAATATGTAGGAAGTAGCGAGTTCTCCTGAGCCTACTTGATGTGTAAGCCATCTTGGGTGTTGACATTGCTGTAGAAAACCACGACTACACTTCAGAACACGAAGTTCTTTAAGCTTCACAATTGTTCTTACGTGATGTTTAGAAAATACCTGACTTACTTTCAGAAAGACATATATGTACAGCTATTTTTATGTAACAAGTGTCCTAGTGTGTACATATAAATTGATTTCTGGGTCAGATTTCTATCTTTTAAGTTCTCTGTTGATGCAAATTTATGAAAAGAAAGTATCTTCATACTATAAAATAGACATATTTTACATGAATGTTTTGAACTACAAAAACAAGATGTCTGGTAATTCATAAATTTTAGATAAATAATAATTTTTGTTTGAAGGAAAAATCTCATTTTTTTAACTTATTTAAAATGTGAGAAGTAAACAAATGTATAAGATGTTTATAGTGTTCAACTTAGTACATGTTTCAATGTTTTGAGACCCAAACAAAGAATCATGTGTATGTATATATATATTTAAGAATAAAAGTTTCAAAATGTTGGTTTAGAATTAGTTAATTTTTCCATTATCACCTTATAAAGTGAGTGTTTTGTAACTAGAAGTTTTTGTTTTATATCCAGTGAATTAGAAAACAAAATATGTTCCTTAAATAACATTAGTTGTTAGTAGTCAAAGGTTAGGTTCGAAATGATGCAAATAACCCATGTGTAACAGATGAAACACTAACAATTATTGTTGGTCTTGTATTTTGGAAATAAACCAAGTTCAGTGTTACTACAATAATCACTGTGGTACTAATCTGATGTATAATATCCTGTACGTAACAGGTTTTGTTAAAATATACCTTGTTTGGGAGTCTTATATAAAGATAGTGAAAATACTAAGTGTGCTGTTATCACTTGGCCAAGAGATCTGTTTCATTCTATAGTGTTACTGTTTGTTTGAGAGACATGTTTCATTGTGTAGTGTTACTGTTTTTCTGAGAGACCTGTTTCATTGTGTAGTGTTACTGTTTTTCTGAGAGACCTGTTTTATTGTGTAGTGTTACTGCTTGTCTGAGAGACCTGCTTCATTGTGTAGTGTTACTGTGAATGAAATATTCCAGTATCAGCTTCGTTTTCACATTATTTAATAAAACAAAACACAAAACTTTACGAAGAGTGACATACTGACTAATGACATACTGAATGTCTTTAAGTTTCATCAGGCTGACTGAAATGGAAATGTTTATCACAAATGAACTGTATTTTGTTGATCCATGTAATTAAAAAGAAGGAACAATGTCTTGGTTGAAAAGTAAGTCGCTTTATGTTTGTCAAAGAGTGGTCACTGCATATTTCATTAGGCTAGTGAATATATACTCAAAGATGAACACGTACTAACAACGGATGTGATAAACAACCATAGTCTCCTTGTTTATAACATTATTACGAGAAGCTAGTTTCAGAGATTAAGTTTTATATACTGCAGGGTTTGCGAATATCAAAGTATGAAGTCAATGGTATTTTTATGAAACTTGGCTGAAAAACTTACACTCTAGTGGAATAATAAGTGTACTTAAGCAAATTATGTTTCTGAGGTAACTGTGAAAAAAAAATTGTTTGCTCTCGTTCTGGTACCAAGCGCATGTTTCTCACTGTAGTGGCAACAGTGTGACGTAATCGAATGTTACGTCAACAAACTGACGTTTTCGGATACTACTGGTCTAGTAGCAGTTCCAAAGTAACGGAAGAGATCTCTGCGGTTTTTTCAGAGCTGACGTTTGTAGATACGTGCTAGTATGCAAATACAGAATTGATTTATATGTATTAACTTATTACTTTCATTTCTTGAAGAAGGAGACTGTTTGATGAAGTTAATTACTGTATAAATATTCTGTTTACAAACATGTAAACATTTCTAAGAGAAAGAACTTTTACAATCGGTAAATATATAAGTTCCTGAATTTAATGATAGAAAGTTTTCAAATGGTCACAAAATTACAGCATGTGAGACTCGGAGAATTTCAGAAAATGTGATAAAATTATTTTTTACTTTTATTTCGGATTTCCTATTACAAATCCAACTACTTCTGATAATACGACTATTAAATCCGAATAGTGGTATTGACCGTCACATTACAAGGCCCCCACGGCTGAAAGGGCGAGCATGTTTGGTGCGACGGGGATGCGAACATGCGAGTCTCACGGCTTAACCGACCTGGCCATGCCGGGCCTCACGCAAAGCTACTCGAGGGACATCTGCGCTAGCCGTCCCTAATTTAGCAGTGTAAGACAAGAGGGAAGGCAGTTAGTCATCACCACCCACCGCCAACTCTTGGGCTACTCTTTTACTAACGAATAGTGGGACTGTCTATCACATTATAACGCCCCCACGGCTGAAAGGGCGAGCATATTTGGTGTGACGGGGCTTCGAACATGCGAACCTCAGAGTACGAATCGAGTGCCTAAACCACCTGACCACGTCGAACCTAGATAAAGGGCAGTTAGTCAACACTCACAACTTTTGGGCTACCCTTGTTTAACTAAACACTGGGGCTTGACCAACAACCTTACAATACATTCCTTAGTGGTACAGCAAAATGACTGTGGGCTTACAACAATATAAAACTGGGTTTCGATACTCGTGGTCGGCAGATCACAGACAGCCCATTGTTTAGCTTTACATTTTAAAACAAACAAATACATTCATGGCCCAAGACCGCGTTTTTTTGTTTTTTTAGGTAACGAGAAGCGATCATTGGACCTGTTCATCCACAGTTGAGTATATTTACCTTTGGTCATGACCTGCCCTATTCTTAATTAATGGGATAGGTAGAATAGCTGTCACTTTTATAACGCTTACACTTTTTACTAATGTAGATTGTGCTCAACTTTATATTGTTAGCTTGAACTTTTTACTTCTCGGTATGCAGACTGGTACGCTAATAACTACGCTACGCCCATATAGCCAGAAGTGTATTTAGTATTACCATTCGGCCCGGCATGGCCAAGCGTGTTAAGGCGTGCGACTCGTAATCTGAGGGTTGCGGGTTCGCATCCCCGTCGCGCCAAACATGCTCACCCTTTCAGCCGTGGGGGCGTTATAAAGTGTCGGTCAATCCCACTATTCGTTGGTAAAAGAGTAGCCCAATAGATGGTGGTGTGTGGTGATGACTAGCTGCCTTCTCTCTAGTCTTACACTGCTAAATTAGGGACGGCGAGCACAGATAGCCCTCGAGTAGCTTTGTGCGAAATTCAGAAACAAACAAACAAACAGTATTACCATCAGGGAATTTTTATTAACTCGGTATATAAAATTATCGATACATGAGATTGAATAAGTTATATTAAAAGCCACAAGCCAATAACAACCGATATAAAGTTGAGGAAGAACAGAATGTATCAGAACTACATGTAATTTATAGCACAATCTCGTGTGATGCCACCTTATATAGATCGTCTTACTAAAACTGACGTGTTCAGGGTGCAAAGCTAGAAGCAAAGCTTGGCCAGGTTGTTAGAGCGCTTGACTCGTAACCTTCGGGCTGCGGGTTTGAACCCCCGTCCAACTAAACATGCTCGTCTTTTCAGCCATGGATTTGTTATAATGTTTTAGTCAATCCCACTATTTGTTATTAAGGAGGAGTCGAAATCTTCTCGTTGAGGGGTGATGACTAGTTTCCTTCACTGATAAATTAGGGACTGCTAACACAGATAGTTCTCGTGTGGCTTCGGACGAAATTCAAACTAAGCCAAGTGAATGTTATGTGGAATGTTTCACATTTTTTTGTAGATTGTGAAAGAGGTTTTCTATCACCTTTTCAAATGAGAAATTTCAATAGCGCTCATAATTCACTTATTACATCACGGTGATTGGTTGTTAGTTGCAATCTAACATAACACGATGATTGGTTCTAAATATTAGCGTCAGTTTCACACAACACGATGATTGGTGGTAAATATTACAGTTGATGTGCCAGTTGGCTTGACTGGGTCATCAACTGTAATATTTATGTGAATGTTAGTTCTTCCGGCTGAAGATCATGAGAAGCCGTGTGTATTTGTGGACTGGCTGGATTCTTTGATGATGTGTATGTTGGTAGATTCCCAGTTGGACTCGGATATATTAAGTTGAGTTGAATTATCTCATCGTCTCCTCTTCTGCAGAAGATCTCACTTTTGTAAGTGTTCGTTTTCAAGTTTTATGTTTCTGTTTCAATGATTATTTTATTATAAAGCTAGTGAACATCAAACAATGGTTCATCTTTGCTGTGTTTGAAAAACTACTCCATGGTTACCTGAGCAGGCTGTCCCTAATTTAGACGTAATATACTATTACTAACTTATATGCAACAGACTACAGCATTGGTTCCCAAACGACAAGTCGCAGACAGGTACTGGTCGTTGAATTAATTTACACCAGTTCGCAGCGTGTCCTGGTTCTTGATTGTTTGTTTTGAATTTCGCGCAAAGCTACACGAGAGCTATCCGTACTAGCCATCCCTAATTTAAGTCAACTCTTGGGCTACGCTACGACTAGTGGTATTGATTGTACATTATAACCTCCCAACGGATGAAGAAGCAATCATATTGAGGGTATTCCCAGTTTGGTTGGGAACTCGGGACTCCTCTGTTTCTGGTAGCACGACGAAGATTTTTTTATCAGTATATTATGTTAAATTTAAAAAACCGAATTACTTTTAGTCAATCTCCTTATTACTTCAATTATTTTTTGAACCAGTATAATCACCACGGTATTTAGGCTTAGCGAAAGCTGTCGTTTATTTCGTGCTTTTATAAATGTGATTTTTATAATGTTAAACAAATCGAAATATTTAAATATAAGTGAATAGTCAGTGTCTTTGTCATAATTCCAAGTAACATTTATTGTGCAACAGTGAAGTGTGTGGAACGAAAAGTACACTGACACAGCTATTCCCCTGAAATTTGCAAATAAGATTTCTGTATACAGTCATTTGAAGAAGGTATATCAACGTTGAACATCAATATTTACATAATAACAATATGAGTTTCTGTTTGTCCATTTAATAACTCGAAAAACTTCTCAGCTTTTGGTTCAGCCTCATTACGCCTTCGTGCAAAGCATCATGGGAAGTCCAGAACGAGGCAAGTTATACTGTGGAATTGAAGCTTATATACAACAGTGTTTAGAGATCGTTTGTAAAGAAGTGTTCTTAGTTTCAGATCAAGAAGTTATCATGGTTGAGAAGAACCAGACTACAAAAGAGGGAAAACAGTTTGATAGTCATGGGCACTTTGCCCAACGATTACTTTTGGTAGTAATGAGTCTGGCTTCTTTGTCGTGCTGTGTTTACTACTATGGAGCTTTCCTAGAGGAGTACTTTTCTTATCCTGTGGTCCTGAATGTTAAGGTAAACAATAGTGGAATTGTGTTGTTTCCAGGGGTAACGATATGTAACAGACATAGGTAAGTTTGGTTTATTTATTGTGTGTATGTGACTCAGAACTAATAACAGGGTTTCTCATACACTTGTCTGCTACAGATTATTTCTGAGACGATTCTTTGTTTTATACAAGTTACGATTAAGCAGTGTTTATTCTAACAGCTATTCTTTATTGAAAATGACATTTATAGTTGGCACTATTTACTTCTGATGGAAGCAGATCAGGTTTAAATAATAACACTGTAACGAATACACACTTCTTGCTCTTAATGAACACATTAATTTAATAGTTCGATCAAGATTATTATTCGAGGTGTTTTTGGACGTAATCCCATTAATATCTCAGATGGCTCAGACGGCTTAGGAGATTTATGTTAGTACTAGCTCCATATATGCATGAATACATATATATTAACCTAATAATGCAAAATAACATGATAAATTACTGTAATAAATATAATAAATGTGTATATATATTTATATTTATATATGTACTAAATTTCATAAGCAATACTGTTAATAAAAGTAACAGCAAGAAAATAATATTGCGTGTTTTACATTCCTGAAAATATAAAACCAGATGTTAGCTTCATTAAATCCCAACACAACTAAAACTGTACACAATCCTGCTTAACCTCCAGTGACTAATGAAGCAATTACAGCTACGTGGCTTTAGAGTATCTAAATATCTGAGATAAATTAGTGCAGGTCTGGCATGGTCAGGTCTTTAGAGGCGCCTGACTCGCAATATTAGAGTCGCAGGTTCGAATCCTTGTTACACCAAACATACTCGCCTTTTCAGCCATGGGAGTGTTATAATGTACGGTCAACCCCACTATTCGTTGGTAAAAGAGTAACCCAAAAGTTAGCGGTAGTTGGTGATGTCTAACTGCTATATTAGGAAAGGTTAACGCAGATAGCTCTCGTGTAGCTTTGCGCGAAATTCAAAATAAACAAAGAAATTGGTGCCAGACGTGTTGCTTGCAGGGTGGTTCACAAAGTTCGAGTAATGAAGTCAATGTTTGTAAAGTAATGATAAATAACAAATTATATGAAGTAAATACCAAATCGTAAAATAAATAGCAAATCATATTAACAGTGTAATTAGAATAATCAAGTAAGAAGTAAAAAATTAAACTTACTCTAGGGTATGTACAACGTAACAGTTGTATCTTTGTCAATCACATGATCATGTACAGAGCAGTTAGGCGGAAGTAATCGGTTAAAGTTAAACCTTAAAAAAAAAGATGAAATATCGATAAACTAAATTAATAAAGCAACGTTAAGTCACGTGAGCAAAACTAATGGTCACTAAAGCGGCCGATTATCAATATAAAATAGTGTGTAAAAATGCAATGGTTTGGAAGATGTAGTGATAGTTTTGTACGCCCGACATCCTTTAATCTGGACATTACGAAATTACATATCGCCATCACTTGGACTACAAGTTACGAACAAAAAAGTAGAATTGACTGACACCTTTTAACAAAGAGGAAGAATATGTTCAGTGAAGAGATTAGATTGTTAAACCTGATTGTTAAGTAACCAAAGTTTCGTGTAAAAACCTTTGACAATTTGGTACAACAATAACTACCATTTCATCCACCACCAAATCAATGTTTCTAAGATTTCTGAATAAAAATGAGCGGATTCTAATAAATATTAATTTACAACCGAATGTTTACCGAATTATATTAATGTGTGGTCAAGTAAATATATATAACCTTTTGGGAAACAGTTACATCATCTTAGAAACCCGTGTTTTTACTGACACAAAGCACTAATTTCTGAGAATGAACAAAAAATCTCAAATTGCTTATGAAAGAGTCGCTTTTTTTCTTTTAATTTTATTAGTACGTGGTCTGGTTTTGTTTCTTTGAACGTAAGCACAAACTGCACAACGGGCTATCTATGCTCTGCTCACCACGAGTACCTGAATCCAGATTTTAGTGTTAGAAGCGTTCAGACTCTGTGAAGCATATGAAAAGCGAATATGCTGACGTTTGTATACATATATTCCGACAGCAGTTTTGAATATGTTGTTACTATGTTATACCCTTTACTAGATAACACAAAAATATGAAAGACAGTATGTTTTTAGAATGCACTCGACAAGATCTGTTCCAATATGATCTCAAATCATAATTTTAACACCTGAACACTTCTTGATTTTAGGTACATTTTATCATGAAATGTGTGGTGCACCTGCTGTAGTTTCTTATGTCTTCTTATTACAATTAGCCAACAGAATGATCAAACAAGTTTATCTGTAATAATTTAAAGTAAAAGTGAAACTCGTAATAATATAAACCACTTGGTTTTGTCCATCTTTTATATACACACATGTATATATAACACAGTATTCTTACTAGGGTTGTTTCTTATTCTAATTATAACATATGTTATTTTAATATATATATATATATACATATATACTATAGTAAAAGATGTCCATACAGAGATTGTTTCTTGTTTTTGGATGAGAATAAACAAACAAAAATTACGAAATCTGTGCCACTCTGAAGAGAGTGTAAGAGATAAGTCACTGGTGAGAGCCTGTGATACCATACTGGATGATTTTTTCTTAGATCTCCACCGAAGTCGAACATAGGACCAACCTGTACATAATAGACTTCACTTGAGAATGACACAAAGGTCACAACTGAGTTTTATAAACATTCCACAGGAACGTACGTTCCCTCATCGGAAAGATGTATGTACAACACGCCAGTTGAAAGCCTGGAGGTACCTATCAACATGACTTAGCACAACGTGGCTCCAAATAATGTCCCAAAGCACAGGAGAAGGGTGTTGCTTAATCCTGGGGTTGGTTTCATAGACCAGCGATCGGTAGAGGGAACGGGAGTCTTGTTGGGACATCACCTGATGTGGCACGACATCGCCGTATCGCCGCAGCAGCGTCCACATACCAGGAAAGAAGGTTAAAACACACTGGTGGTTGAAGGCTCAATGGAACATGAAAGAGCATGCGCTCCTTGGCAACCAAGAATCTAGTGAGTTTGCAAACGGGATTACCCTCCAAGGACAGATAGCAAAAGGTGGTAGACAGAAGAAGAAAGACACTGGGTTTCAGCACGAGATGTCCAGACTTCCCATGTAAGGCTATAGGATCACTGAAAGTCGAAACACAGCCTCAGGCCTGCCACCACACAGGAAGATGAAGACATGGCAGTCAATAGGCCATGCAGTGCAGTCATCCAGAGGAAGAAAAGCCCCAAGGTACCAGACCAATGGAAGTATCCTCATCCTCACCACCCAAGGACGATATCAGCCTGTGTGACCATGAACCCGTCCAATCCCAAGAAGAAGGGATCCTGCTCCCCGTGCTCGACAGGTGCATAGACATTGTCAAGCCGAATCTTTCGACCCCCAGTTACAACATCAACGTACACCACCTGTCCCTCAGCATCATTATGTGACGTGAGGATGGTCCCAAGAAAATGCGGGTGGAAAAGGATCCCCACCCCACGCGAATGTATAGTGACAAACGACCAGAAGGCACGGACAGGGTGTCGGGAGGAGAACGAGAAGTGGTCCCTCCGAGAGACAAAATGGGTCTTCTGCAAGAAAATCACGTCAACTGCAAAAGGGGTTGAACAGGGAGAACGCTTAGAATTGCTTAGCAATGCTACGCATCCCCAGATGTTCAAAGTGATGCAGGAAAAAAGCATCAACCAATCAGAGGGAATGACTTAGTGATGCTGTTGCTTTGATGATGAGAGCGGAGGCAGGGGAGCATGTGGCCTCTTGAGGCTACCTGACCCTGCACCTCCCCACTGTCCTCACTCAACCCAGAAAGACAGGGAAGAGTGGGGAAGTACAAGAGACTCGGGAACGGGCCTGGTGATCGCAGCTCATCCAGAGTCGGGGTTGGTGCCATAGGGGAGGGAGCTGGCACGTCTGCAGATACGAAGGCCGTTGCCGACGGCCCCTTGGGGTCCCCAGCTGCAGCATCACCAGCAGCAGGAGCCAGGGGCTTCTCAGGGTCCCTCCCCAACACTTACAGAGGTGGGTGGATATTGGGCACCCACACTGCCCCTATTACCCACTCTACCTGACAGGAAGGCCTGAGCCCCCACAAAGCCTGGCGATGCCACAGAACCCCCACAGGGTCCCTGTCCAGACCCGGGCCTGAAGGAGGGGCCGAAGCCTCCTCAGAGGCCCCCTACACCCCAACAGGACCAGGAGCACCACCCACACTACCCGAGGACCCAGACACCTTGAACTGGGTGGTCGGGACCTGACCTTCCTCAAAAGACCCTGCCACGGCCTCCCTGGACGCTACAGCCTCGGGGCCACAGGTGCCCCCTCAGGGACCCCACCCACAGGCACTGTAGTTGTCGCTGCTGCCTCTTCCCATTTCGCTCTGGTCTTACGGGGCTTACGTGTCGGTGGCAGCTGAGCAACCACCAAGGTATATATGTAGTCACATGCCTTGGCCACTGAGAGGGCGCATGGCCACCACCACACATTGCGCACTTAACGGTGCAGGCACTGTCCTCATGTCCGAAAGTCTGACATAACCCACACTGCCTGTCAGGCAGTCAGCCACCAAATGGCCCTCTGTGCCACAACGGCAACACAGGCGACACATACCCAGGTAATTACATGTTACCCATGCCCCTGCACCCTAAGAAAGTTTGGGACTGGCATCTGCATGTCCATACACAACCGTCAGGTTCCCGTACACACCTGAGGACTCGACTGCTGCACCTCAAACTCTATTTTCCTGATAGTCCCATACGCCGTCAACACGTCCTCGACGACGTCATGGGGCATTTCAAATAGGGCCGACTGGAGGGTTATCCACCTAATATTCACTCTGGCCGGTTCCATGGAAACACGCTGGTCCCACAAGGGAAAGTCCTTCTGGTCCAGCAAGCGACGGGCGTGGGCGGCCGACGCAAACGTCGCCACATACCACCCATTTCCAAAATGTTGCAAACATTCGTTGTTCAAGGCGTCAATGATCGCCGATGTTAGCGAGGCCGCGGGCAACACAAAGCGGACAGATCGCGGCCGAACAGAGTAAGGCCGAAGCTGTACCGTCCTACGAGTTCACATACACGCACACGCACACCCGAAACCGGCACAGCAAAGAACGACACGCTAATCCACGCAAAATCCCAGAGCAAGGAAGTGGCGCGAGCGAGCACTTCGACGGGAAGGAGCGCTCCAAGTTAAATGTCTGAGGCTGAAATAGGGCAAGCCTCGTTCAAAATGCTGAGCAACGATCTTCTAATTATGTGTACCTGGTGTGATACACCTGTGTGTGAGTTGAGCCATTTTAAGTGGGAATAAATGTGAGGGGGTCCTAACTTTTTCCTCAGTTAAAATATGCATTTTTGTAGAATTATATTTACCGAAGATCTTGAAAAGTCTTTTCTTCAGTTATAATTGTTTTGTTATATTCCGATAATCTCTCAGTATTGTAAATATTGAGATTAAATATCTATATATCCAAAAATGTTACAAAAATACACAGGCTCTCATAGGGTATCCTAACTTTTTCACATGATTGTATAATTTTCCTACAGTTGAGTTTCTTGTCATCACGAAATGTTTTACTGTTTAATTCTCTTCATTTTATCAAATCTCCACTTAGGCCTACTCATTCACTTTAGAATTTCAGTTGGCAAGCCAAAGTTTGCTCCACTAGTATCGAAACCATTGAAGTATAGTTCAGTTATTTTAACGTCGAATTACCAAGGTTGTTTCCTATTTTACATAATCATGTTTTCTTTTTGTAATCTGAAGAATCATCTCTCTATTTATTGAGGTGCAACTGCATTAGAATTGTCTTTTATGAAATAAGTTATTTTTCTTACATTTTTCAACACCGTTAATCTCATTCTAATATATCAACAGCTAGGCCTATATTAAACATTAAGCCTCCCATTTCTAAGATGATTAACTTTACGTGTAACTTTTCTTTGGAGAAACTATTTTTCACGCGAAAATCTATATTTCTGCGTGAATGACTTATAAACTTAACGTGCGACTATTTCCAGTTCACGTAAATGAATTTGTCCCACGACTTACTTTATAAAATTAAAAAATAAAAATATATATAAAAATGAATTAGATCTGTACTATTTTATAGAAATAAATAAATAAATACAAAAATCTTTAATTCTTCAAACACAAAGGTTAAATAAACAAATTAAATGTTATAATTCACGTGGAAGAAGCTATAATAAAATCAAAGCGATGTTAAATATAGAAGGTCCTGGCTAGTTGATCATAATTGTAAATCTTTAGATTTAAATTAAATTCGGGATGTCTTCATATTGATACATGTGGTTAAAACACCAGTTCTCGTTTTGTAACATTCGTGCTCTGTTTTAAATATACGAACATATATTTATAGCTTTGACGCTATTATATCGCGAGGGAGTTTGAAAGACGCGGATCGGAGTGTTGTCTATTTTATATTCTGTTTGACCGGTTCCACAGGGACTACTGAAGATTAAGTTACCGCTACTGCATAGAGTTTGTGCAATACCAAATGATATAACGTCACCATTTAACGTTCATTACCAAAGTGTGGGAGACATTCCATACCTATTTACCTCAATAATTCATATACCGAATCAATGACTGCCATTGTTAAAGAGTTCGGCGGTACAATAAAACTGACTGAAAGCTGCCGGGTTGTGTAGGAGCGAGTGGTAGTGGCCATAACGACCATTCTGAAGTCTACTGAGTTAACACTATTAAAGTAATTTCCGCCACAGAAAAAATATAAATTTAGTATTAAAAAAACAACTTACCAAATTCCTCGCACACAGAAAAAGGAGACTTGTTTTTATAACCACACCGACTAGCAGTAACACTAACTTAACAAAATAAGTACACACACACCTCTTGGTTCTTACATCTTACCTTTCGAAATCAAATCATCTGGAAATATTCATGTATGTATTAAACCCCTTACAAAGTAACTGACTGGTTCTGACATCAATAATATTAAAAGTAATTTTGTTTATTTGTTTGTTTTTTAATTTCGCACAAAGCTACTCAAGGGCTATCTTTGCTCGCCGTCCCTAATTTAGCAGTGTAAGACTAGAGGAAAGGCAGCTAGTCATCACCACCTACCGCTAACTCTTGGGCTACTTTTTTACCAACGAATAGTAGTATTGACCGTCACATTATAACACTCCAACGGCTGAAAGGGCGAGCATGTTTAGCGCGACGGGGATGAGAACCCGCGACCCTCAGATTACGAGTAGCACGCCTTAACACGCTTGGCCATGTGTCTAAAGTAATACGGTAAAACTAATTTAATTCTGGTGTCGTTCGGTTTATTAAAATACTTTCGTACTATTTAAGTATAGCTCTTCAGTATTCTGGTCAAGAATTGCAAAAGATTTGGAGATATTATTATACAAAGATAATATCTTAACATGGTGAAGGTTAGCATAAAACAATAAGAATAACAAAATTAATTAGGTTTATTGTACGTAAATTACACAGTTAATGTTTCTCATTAAGTTAACATCATACTAATTTACATATTAAACAGAAAAAAAAACATTGTATCATATTTTACAGTTTTGGAAGACGTCAAGAAAAATGTTTATTATCTTTCTTTGCTAATATGTCAGGTCATCCCAAAAATATTGTCCGAAAATTTAATACAGAAAGTGCATCATCATTTGTATCTTTGTATAAGGCTTTAATAACTAAAATATGTAATGGGACATGTATAAAAAACGTGTGACAAATAAAACAAAGTAACCCAACCTCACTTTTTCAGATCAGTAATCAAATGAACCCTTATGAATATTGATGTGTCTAAGAAGCACATTAGGTACATAATGTTTTATGAGTTAAAAAATAGCAATAGTGCAGCAGAAAATACATTAAACATTCAAGGTGTTTATGGTGCGAAGTCTTTCAATAAAAAAAATGTTGAAGGTTTTTTTGGAGGTTTCAATGATTTGACAGAAGCCAACCTAATAGCAAAAGAGAACCTTTGCACTTCTCTGCACTCTAGTGAACGTAAATCACCTTTTTTGGACAGACTAGAGACTGAAGATGAAAAATAGATATTATATAAAAATGTTAAGCGCTGCTCACAATGGCTCAGTGCAAGTAAACTGGCTATAGCAGAGCTCAAAATGGACCTCCACCCTAAAAAAGTTTTGTTAAGCATTTGGTGGGATATTGTTGGTGTGATAAACTTTGAGTTGCTGCCACTCAATGTAACAATTACACCAGACTGCTATTCTCAACTTTTAGAGCGCTTCAATTTTGCACTGAAAGAAAAGAGGCCTGCTTTGATCAATGGTTAAGATGTTGTGTTACACCAGGGTAATGCACGGCCCCATACAGGAAGAATCACATCTGCAAAGATTGAAGAGTTAGACTAGGAAAAACTTCCACATCCTTTTTTATTCTCCAGACCTGGCCTCATCTGATTATCATGTATTCCGAAGTTTGCAGAGCTATCTTGATGGAAAAGAGATTGGAACATATAATGATATCAAACTACCACCTCTACATTCTTTTCCTCCAAACCTCAAGAATTTTATAGAAGTGACATTCAGAAGCTTGTGAAACGTTGGTAGGAAGTAATTAATAGTAATGGAACATACAAGTAATTGTGTGGATGTAACGAGCTTGGAAGAGAAATATCGTTTAAAATTGTTTTTCTATCATAACAATAAGGACAGAACATGCACGTATTGTGACTTCATGGTTGTATCTTGTTTACATCCTCGACCATATGCAAGTCTTTACCATATCATTGTTCAGATGTGTGAATTCACTGATCAATCTGTGGTATGGTGCTCTACGTTCTGACTGTTCATGGTATCTAAAAATACAAACAAAAAAGTTTATTCCTATAGAAAAAACAGTGAATTGTTTCTAATAAGCCCGTCTTGAAATATACTAGATAAATATTTTATTTATCTTCTTTCATACAAACACCATCTAAACTATAATTATGAAATCAAACCTACAATAACAACGTAAGATTTTCATTTAAGAAATTCATTTTCTTATTTCTTCTAATTTATTTATTTACTGTTTTTAGCTATTTTTTTTACATTTCTTTACATTAAATTTATTGCAAACACTAAAATATGTTGAAGCTATAAAAAACGGAATAGTTCATCACAAACTATCTAATAAATTATATTAGATCCAGACTCTCAACAATCAGAGGTGCAAGTTACACTCATCAATGGACTGTTTATTGTCAGTGAATTCTACTGAGAAATTGTATCCTGATTATGAAGTGGAAAATCTGGACTGCACTTTGGGAATAATGTACATTACTAACTTATCTTTACAAAATATATCATGATCATAATAAGAACAAATAAAAAACAACTCTCACGTCGATAATGATTGGCTTTGACCAATTACAGAAAGAAACGAAACATTTACATAGAGGATGTAAAAAGCTAGTTTTAACGTTTGTGTTAACCCAAAGTTATAAAATGAGTTATATAGAACTTGTTCATAGTGGGGATCAGTCCCCCCTCTTTGATATACAAGTTATGAAGAGTATTGATGAATCAGTGAATAGGAAAGTTAACAAAAGAATAGCTACACAAATATATTTCCGACTTTCACCAATAGGGTTTTCTAAAGTCTATAATAAATACAATATTCATAGAACTACAGGTTAATCAAATTAAAAATTATAAAGCTACAAATTATAATACAAATTTACACCAGAAATAAACTTAGAAATGTAATCTATAAAGTAGATATGTTGTATTTTCTTCTAGTTTCCTGTAAAGTGGACAATAGTTTATCTTATTCAAGACTTCTAAGCAAATATTTGGTCAGATAATGAAATCAATACTGTTAAGCGTCTAATAATTAGATGCCATACAGTGAAACACCTGTTTGATGGTTATGTTATAGACGTAGTTCCACCACAGTTAAACATTTTACAATATCAAATATTTTTAGTGATAATTAAGTTATCTGCACTTTAATCATTGTTCTTGATGTCTTCTGATTATTTTTCAATAATATTGTGTCATAATCACGTGTCGTAAAACATGTGCATTGTTTCAAGACCTAACTGCATGGTTGATACATTCAAATCTTGCTTTCATATTTTACTTACAGGCACCAGTTTTGGTAATGTTAAGAATATAATACTTTAATGTATTCTTAAGACTAACCAGCAGAAACCATTACAAAAATGATATTTTGATCCAAGGAAGAAGACACCTCTAGATTTCCTAGCAGCATCAGAACGTTCATTCGTGGTTACTGGAATCTTGACTTGTGAAGACTACGCTGTCCACCAAACCATCTTAAATCATGTGCTTAGTCCAACAATCTGCTGTTTAGTGCAGTACATTTTAAAGCCATACAGTTTGTTAAAACATTGTGTAACTAAATGACATTTTATATTTGTGAAGTTTATCTGAATCTATTCAGTGATTACTGTTAGGTGTTCTAGGGCTCGTCATGTTGTTTCATTTTAAACAGCTCAATGACAGATTAGGTTTAGAGAACATAGTAGGAAAAGTGGGAACACTGGACAATGTGATTTCTGTAATACACAAGCGATTATCCAAGAAGAAAGTAAAAGCCTTGCACGGATTATCACTTACATTCATTTCGAACTTTTGTTTAGGTGCAGATAATTTTATAATTTTACAAAACAAAACTATACCAACTTGTACCAACAATGATTGAGCAGTTCTATTATCATGTAAAACATGTATTAGTATGGTACTAGTAATGTTATTAGTGTGGTATTAGTATGGTACTGGTAATGTTATTAGTGTGGTATTAGTATGGTATAAGTAGTGTTATTTGTCACAGACACAGAACATAAAAGACACAAAACTGTCTAAATTGTCCCTAACTACATCAGTCTTTGTTTATGTGACCAAATCAACGACATTGGGTGATCTGGTGAAACTAAGTCCATATGTGGACACAAATACTGGGCGTTACCTGCGTTTCTTTTCTGTTCTTCAAAGTACCACTATCGGACATAACATGACCAGGGTTTGTTCTAAATGTTTAAATAAAGAGAAACACCTAAACCAATGATTCTAATAAAAACCAGAGGAAGTGGCAGTCCTCTTTTATAAACAGAAATGAGAACAGTTGGTCTGTTTGTATAAGTACAAATCTGGACACTAGAGGACTCAAACCCCAAACTTTAGTTTTTTAAGATCTCGCACTTTTTTGTGATAAACTGGAAAGTGTGTGGGGGAGTGATCCAGCTAAGGAGACGTTTTCATATTAAAGTGTTCAATGACACGTCCACCAATATTTAATACAGCCGATAAAGTCAACAGCTTGAAATTACAAAAATTTAGTGGTCTGAGTATAATCCGGCATGGCCATATGGGTTCAACTCGTAATCTGTGGATCACGGGTTCGAATCCCGGCCGCACCGAACATGGTCGCCCTTTCAGCTGTGGGAACGTTATAATGTGATGATCAATCCCACTATACGTTGGTAAGAGAGTAGCCCAAGAGTTAGCGGTGGGTGGTGATGACTAGCTGCCATTCCTCTTGTGTTACACTGCAAAATTTGGACGACTAGCGCAATAGCCCTCAAGTAGCTTTGTGCGAAATTCAAAGAAACAAACTGGTATGAGTAAAGAAAATCAAAGAATGATTTTAATAAACCAGTTACACTATATATAAACCAGCTTTATGCATCAAATATTTATGTCATTAACAATAGAGCTTTTCTTACATCATGGACTATCCTTATGTAATCAATTGATTGGATCTTGGTAGCTGAATTATCATTAATAAATTAAATTATAAATCTGCGTGAGATTTTTAACACTTTATTAACATCACATGACACTTACATAGTAAGTTAATTTTGTGTATTAGTTATTACATTGTGTTTTTGGTTTGTTTGTATTGAAATCCGATTTTTAGTGTTTAGAGCCTACAATCTTATCACCGATGAGGTTGACATGAGGTGTTAGTATTATATTTAGGTTTAAACACCAGAAATTGGAAAAATATTAGAAACCGATATGCCTAAAATGTGTAGTTACGTGTGTTTTTATCACCAATAGTAGACATTACAGTGAACTACTTTTAAACTTTATTTTGCAAGTTCAGACCTGTTATATGAAATATTTAGACATGTTACTGTTTATTGTAATTAGGACATGTTTGTTCATCATGATTGGCTAGAAATAACACACGGTACGTTGTTGTTCATTTTGCACACGAATCGTTAACACGATTCAAATAAAAACTTCAACCACAGCAAATTGAGACGGGAATTATAGTTAGAAAGGGAGGTGGTAAGATTTTACAGTTATTAATAATGACAGACGCAGTGTGTAAATGTGGA
This sequence comes from Tachypleus tridentatus, assembly GCF_004210375.1. Taxonomy (NCBI): domain Eukaryota; kingdom Metazoa; phylum Arthropoda; class Merostomata; order Xiphosura; family Limulidae; genus Tachypleus; species Tachypleus tridentatus. The sequence continues at coordinate 248,853,224 of NC_134837.1, read as the reverse complement.
GGTAGGTTGTTATTTCTTTTATGTTATGGTAGATGTACATCTAAAGTATTTGGTAATGAGGTTGTATTAAGTAGTATTACAGAGAAGTAGTGAGAGCTGAAAGTATATATGGAATTTGATTTGATTAATAAATGTTGTTGATTTTTTATATCAGTTTGCTTCAGATAATAAGTTTTTGAAGTGTTTTTAAGTATATGAGGTAAGAGTAATGTAATAATTAACAAATAGGTGAAGTTTATTTAAAGGTATTTATTATATAGCAACGGTTATCAATTTTAATATGAAAGTTTGGATATAAATAGGCTTTTTAAGTGTTTCTATAACCCCTTTTCACAGTTAACTCGGTCACTTACAATGAGGGTGGCCCTGATATATCTATTTGAAACACTAGCAATAATATTTTATTGTAACTTAAATTACACTTAACAATTAGTTTTGACTGAACACTAAAACATAATTAGAAAACTTTTAAACGACACTTTCAACTTCCCAAAATATTTATTAATGTTTTATTTATTACATGAAACGCATTTCAAACCTTAATTTTTGTAAGAAGTGCAGAATATAAGGCTGTAATAATTATTTGGCGAGTTCAGGATAATATCTATTTAATATACTGCATATTAACACCTGTTTTTACATATGTATTACTATTAAACGTTTCATTTAAATGACCTACTTTTAGTACTAGAACTAAAAGAAATGAAACGTTCGTACACTTCTCATGCCACACTTGTCATTCTTTTCCTTGAAGATCAAATCTGCACGTGTATCAAAGAGTGCACGTGTGGCAAGGAAGACGGATGTAAATGCACCACGTGCAACAAAAAACTTGAAACTGAAAGAAGTTGCAAGTGTAAAGGTAGGAAAGGTTTCTCAGATATTCTGACAGTTATTTGTATCATTTACCTGACTAGCAAAAGTTATTCATATTACAATACTTATGGTTTATAATCTTTTTAATGTTCTGTTGGGTTTTTAATTTCTTTGTTTTTTAAATGTTGCGACTAGTTTTACCTCTAAAAATGGTAAACCCCCTTACCTTGTGTACGTCCACTAAATGTTTATTCTACTCGACAAGAACAAACCAATTTCAATTCTCGGAGCTATCGGTTACTAACTGCTACCGATGTTAAAATAAACTAACTCTCTATTTAAAACTATTAAATAACGGTAACAACAATGTAAAATTTCAACCAATCATTGCAACAATGAGGAACACTCTAAAAATAAGCCAACCATGCGTCCCAGTTTGAGGGGTCTGTCCCCGATGTCCGGTAGTGTTTACTAATGTGACACAATTTTCTCGGGGTATTCCGATATTTGATCAAAAGGCATATCCTCTAAAAAAGAACGAATGTAAAATGTTAATCCGCATACAGACCTGACTTGTTTTTCACAAAAGTTTTACTTAATGTCTAGAGAAAGCAATAGTGCTGGAACATGGAAATTGTCAAACGTATTATACAAAATGCAGATAACTTGTACGGTACATGTTGAAGTAATGGCCGCTGCAGAAGTGGTGAATGTTACCATATGGAAAGCTTTCTTTTCTTGAAGTGTTTTTTGCTCCGTAATGTCTTTTACTACAGTATTTATGTTACACACGTTGAATTATTTTCTTTTTAATTTATAAATTATCTTCCTGACGTCCGAAGCTACTAAAATAAAGCTCCTTCAACAATGAATTTTATAAGAAAAAACCAAATGTATTAAAACGTTATTGCAAGGAAAACAAATGTAGGTGTTTGCAGTGTTTATCTTGGTTCTTTATTTCACATGATTGTCTCTCGGACAAAAACTGCTAAACATGTAGCTAGTCTGAGTCGCAACCCAAGGTTCACGAGTTAATGTGTTCTTTAGAAACAAAACTACCTAAACAGACTGCTTCTTTGGTAACTATTAAACCTCTGCTTAACAGTGCTATCCATAACATCAGCTTTAACACAGATGCCTGCTCTTCCAAATTTATTCAGTTTATTTGAACCAAGGATTCATTCTCTCAAACTGAGAACGAGGATTATTTTGAATGCAATCCTTTCTCCTTCACAAGAGAAATTAATCAGATTTAATGTAGGTTTAATTCTCTTCACTTACAGTGGATGCTTCAACCCGGAGAGATGCCAATTATACGTGTCATGATGCAATATTCCTTCCCAGAGGAAAAAGTGATGGCAAGTCTTCTATACTGCCAGTCGATTGCTTGAGTGACATCAGTAATATTGACAAATAGCGTGGTGTCCACTTTAAATCAAACCGACATGATTCGTCAAACGTTTTTGTTATTGTGGTGACAACTACGTTCGAAGCTTTGGAGGTGTAAACATCCACCATTTTTTGCTTTCAATTCCTGTAGACAGGCGACCTCAGGTCCCCCTTTAAGCCAATTGGCTGGTCCACTAAGGCTACGGTCAACTTAGTACCAGTGTTGGATATCCTCGACAGGTGTTATGGACACTTTATTATGATGCTGGTGTTTGGATATAGTGCTTACGAAACTGGCGTTGTTAAAGTGACCTTATTTAACATGTAGTGTCCTCTCGTAGGGCTCCATAGTGGGTGGGGTAAGTGGGCACCAAAATTCTTTTTTTTATCGTAGATCTTCCAAATACCATCTTTAAAGAAAGTGGTGGAAAACAGTACACAGGTAAACGACCACGTCTTGAAGTTTCTGAGCAGCAATCTTCAACATCTGTACCACCTGTTGTACCTCATTTTCTTATCCTACATTCTTTCAGACAAACTATTAAGGTAAGTCTCCCTCTTATATCCAAAGACGACTGGAGCGACACGCTCGCTCTCAAGTCGGTAAAAATAAGCCTTCAATCTAGTGACATATTAGTGAAAACATGCACAACACAGTGAACTCCTTTTGCATTTAAAGGCATTTGAGGGTTTACCTATTGAGGTTACACCTCGTGGTACATTGAATTCATAACGAGAAGTTATAGTTGAGAAGAATTTGAAGGACATCCCCGAGTCAGATTCTCGCTGGTTTCTCCCCTCAAGGAGTTTCAGTAGTGAGGTGAATCTCCACTCGCAAAGATGGAATTATGATGCTCACCAATATTCTCATACTGATATTTACATCACCACGTTCACCTGCCGCCATAAAGGCAGGCTATCTTAATTGCGAAGTACGGCCATACATTCCAAACCCTCAAATGTTTCCAGTGTCTAAGGTTCAGTCATTCAAAGACGTCGTGTCGTGAATGTTCCCTAACATGGGCTGGTTGTGTTCCCAGGACTCGTGATGCCTATGAGCATGAAACGGACCCTCATTGCCTCAGTTGCAATGGTTCTCGCTCGTCTTACTTTCGTTGTTGCTTTAAATGGTTAGAATAGATGCAACGCTTAAAAACGATTCCTAACATTACTTATCCTGAGGCTCAAAATTTCCTGTCCATCACCTCCTCTCGGACGTTTGCTGCTGCACTTCGTTCCACAACTATAGTGGGAGTGCAGACAGATCTGTCTCCAAAAGAATCGTTCTGAACAAAAAAAAATAATTAACTTCTTGACCTCTATGGTTAAAAGTTGAATTAACTTCAACACCCTTAACATGCATTCCAAACCCCAAGATCCACATCTTTTAGTTCTGGGTACAGGTATTCCCTAGGAGCCATCTTCCCCTTAAGATATAAAGTAATCATTCGCTCACGTCATGAATCATTAAAATCGCCTTCCAACAGAAAAACCTAGTCGATCCAGGGCAGGATCCATAGAGGTCTACATACCTCCCTCGAATAAGGATAGTAAGGAAACAAACGTGGTCATAAACAGAAGGGTTCTCCACCTAATTCGCCTACCCGTCATTAAAAATGGCCACCTTGATACAATGGAACTGTCTCTATCTTTACGTTCTAATCTGAATTACATCAAAACACTAAGTGCTTCCTACCATCCTGTTTGTCTCCTTACAGGAAACATTTCTTAATCCTGCCGCCGTTAGTCACCTTTCGGCAATTTTCTTTAGATAAAAAACAGCCTGTGTGATGTACGAATGCATGGAGGGATGGCACTATGTATTGAACAATGTTTCCTTAGTTCATAACATCACTTTGTTCTCTCTACCTGTCGCCTGAAGAGACCTAGGATCAATCATACCTTTATGCTATCATTGAAAAGCTCCTGTCTCCCTTTTAATCCCAGACTGTAATGGACAGCATCGGCTCTGGGGAAGTACTGATATTAATAAGAGTGCTCTCTGACTGCAACCTTTCTCTTTCAATCCTAATTTTATTTTCCTGCACCTAATCAGTCTTTTACTACTATAGATCTTTCAGTTTGCTTCCATTCATTACTTTCTCACTTCTCGTTGAGTGTTTACAATAACCAAGGAAGCGGAAACTATGAAACTATTTACCTATAATTTTGAGAGACTAACTGTGGTCGATGCCCTGCGTGCCCAAGTGGAAGCTGGATCATGCCTTCTTACACTGCTCTCACAACTTGATCGATGCTGCCATCGTCTGTAGGCCATCAATTGACGAATGTGTGGCAGCAGTAAATGGCTGTATTATACAAGCAGCTGCTAAATATATTCCTAAAACCTAGACATATTTTCACTATATTCTCTTCCGTGGTGGAATCCTGGCTATCGCGTGACACGAATGGCTCAAAAAACGAGCCTGGGATATTTTCCATAGATATCCTACTCTCGAACCATATCGCTTTCCAGTAGGCCCGTGCACTTACCCAGTGGGTAAGAAGTCAATGCTAGAAAGAGTATTGGATTCAGTTCATAACTGGCATATCTTATACCACCAGTTCCAGCGTCAAGAGACAATCAGTAGGTTATTGAACAATATCCCTTTCGATCTTGCTCTCTAATTGAGTAGCTGCTACCCGGAGCATCGCCAATACTCTAGGTGAAAGCTTTTGCTGGATATCTAGCACTCCTGCTTCTTTCACCTTCTTGGCCATCAAGAATCGGGAAGAGCGATCACCTCCTTCCTATCGAGATGATTGTCTTTGACTACAATCGTCCCTCTTGCACTGGTGGAACTCAAACTGGCAGTACATCGTTTGGACTTGATATACACTAACATGCTGCACCATTTATCTCCTACTTCTCTTGGTATTCTTCTGATTGTTTTTAACTTGATCTGGCAGTAGAATGTTATGCCTATCGCCAGGCTATTGTCCTACCTCCCTCGAAGACTGGGAAGGAAACCATGATTCCTTGAAATAAACGTCCAGTTACTTTGACGAATTGTCTCTGAAACCTTTATAGGGGGGTTATTGTTCGTCTTTAGTGGTTCCTCGAATCAATCTACCTCCTCACCCACTGAGTTCCAACAAGAGTGCTCCACCAAGGACCATATGATTAGACTTAAAACATCAGAGAAGTGTTTGTCAAATAACAATATCAGTGTCACACTTCAATATAAAGATTGAGGCCGTCACTAAACTCTCATTGTTGCTAACAGCCTCTGTCTATGATTTTTACATCTCCTATCACTCTTCAAACATGAGGTCGATTGAGGGCAGCCTGTATTGGACGACAGCGAACGGCTTTAACTTTCTCTCTAAAACCGTTTGTATGCACGTTTGCTCCAATCAACGTTAGTTATCTATTTGAAGATGTTCAAGCTGAATCCCTCTGAGAATCAAAATCTGAAACAAAAGGAATAGGTTGTGAATAAAAATGGGAAGAACTTCCAACAATTACGACGCACTTGTTAAGAATATGTTCCGTGACAATGAATAGCACTTGATCTCAATATTTAATGAATACATCTACAGTTAAAGGACCGTTGGATTATAAACTCATTGGTTTCTTCGGTTGCAAGAGTTCTTTGGATAAAAATAAACTAAGGTGTCTTTAAAACGTTCATTCAAGTAAATGACTTAAATGGTCACAAGAGTTCAATGCAAACTTACACCATTGTTATTTCGCCAATTTGTGTTTCCTACTCCCTCTAGAAATAACTACCAGGAATATCTTTGAATTGTATAGATCTAAATATTCATATGTAGCTTCTTAACTGTTTAACGATACTGCTTAAATGGCCTTTGATACCATTTCGTACTTAAACCTTGTGTTAATAAAGTAGCTTGAATACATAACTTGTTAAATGCTCATCAGTTACCCCTGACTGTAATAACATTTTATATGAAACTACAATCCATGAAACTAGATAGTTTAGATAATATTTGATAACATCACCAGCCCAAAGTACCTGGGGCTGCCACAGGTAACCTTAATATCGAGGTAGTTTTTATGTGATACTAAATTTGACACAAATGACACTCAGTTTGAAGTTGTTTACATAGGTGAAAAATATGTCAGTTGATTTTAGTAAATCCAACTATACACATAAAATTACCATATTTCATGTGCCTTTAACCAAATGTAACTGTTATTTACCCATAGTTATTCAGATAGCTTATGTTTGAACAATAATAATCCTCTCACTTTTGCCGGGTTTCTCCACTCCCACTGACTTCCTAATTTACCACTGAAATAAACTGATTTTGGAGGTTTAATGCTAAATTTGTCTCCTTTATCTAAATGATGTGTTTTAGAACATGAAGGTTAAACCTGTTGTCTAACATCTTAATTTAAAAATAATGGAAGCTTTTCATTAGCAATTTTAACAGTTCGTTTGCAGTTGTAACCCTACTAAAACGTCTTCACCTCCTATTAAAAGAATATTTCTTATCTTAATGAGTTGTATTTAAGAGTTATATTTAAGTGTCGTAACAAAACTACACGATATACACTTCATTATGAGAGTTAATGTTCTGTGCATTACAAAGATTGAACTGTGTTCATTCTTTGACTTATCGTGAACCACAAAGTAACGCTCCTGACATAATTAACTGTTAATGTCAACTTCAATCTATCATAACACCTAATCAATTTGTGCCACATTTCTTTCAAGATCCTTCATGCACGTGTATCGAGAAGTGCACATGTGGTAAAGAAGACGGTTGTAAGTGCACCACGTGCAGCAAAAAAGCAGAAACTGCGGGTCCATGTAAGTGTACAGGTAAGTAGAATCTTACTAGTTCGTTCATAGTGTATAATTCTTTAATTTGTTACTAAAGGTTTTTGTCCCTTGTTTAAATTTCAATTTGTATTTTACATGTAATCTTTTTTTTCTCCTTCTAGAAGGAGAAGCCTGCAGTTGTACGTCATGCACTTGCAGTAAGACAGAATGAAATTCCCTGCACGTGTTGGTCTAGTTCCTGTTTAATGAATTTTATTAGATTGTTTACATTGTTACATTTTTGTTTATCGTTTTTTCAAAATTAATAAAGTAAGCTTTATATTCCGTTGCATTTATTAACCTGAAATCACTTACCTGCAACTTCACAAACATTCATTGTACCTCTTCACACAACTATTGTAGTTAAACCGTAACTGTATTAAATGACTTTCCTTTAGATCCATGAGCTACTAATCAAAATTCAAATGTGACTGAATCGTTCTAGTAATCCAACATATATAATTACTGCAGTAGCAAGGACTTTCATCCTCCTTGGAAATGTCTGTAGGATTAGAGTGGTATTTAACGTTTGGTTAGAACAACAATCGTTAGTTAGTAAAGATAAAGGGTTTTCTAATGCGTACGAAAGAAATGACCTTAAATCCACCTCCAATTAAATCTTTCTAAAGCTACATCCTACAGTTTATGATCTCGCCGGCTGCTTCAAAACATGAATACAACACAAATACTTCCTATAATTCTTAAGCCTAATATAGGCTTAACATATATAAACATAGCATGAACTTATACCGAACATAAAATACTATTTGTTATGTTTAACATTCACAGCAACGGAATTTAACTACATTTTAACTGTTTCAACGAGTGTATTGTTTTCATATGGATAATAAGATGTGGCTGTATTTACTACAGAACAAAATCTCCTTAAAAAAGGAGACCAGATAACTTGTAACAGCGAACAACAACGTGAGTTTTCAAACCTAACCTCTGAGTAATAAAAATACAAAATACATTAAATAGAAGTTAAATGAAACGTTAATGTACGTTTTAAAAACTTTGTTCATTATCTGTTCTTGTAATGTGGTAATATATATATAAAATTAAGAAATCGTAAAGGTTATTTCGAAACAAATACTAGTTTTGATGTTCCTACTATATTGTGTAATTAGTTTAATAAATGTCTTGCTTGTTAAACCTAAAGCTACCGATTGGACATTTGTTGAACCGACAACAATTTCAGACGGCAATATTGTCTTTGTATCTTTCAAGGGAGATTTCGAACCATGTAACTTTATTCATCCATATGTTTCTTAAACGTTCCTTTACTACACTTCGGATTATTTGTTCATGAGTTTATGCCGTTTTCTATTTGCACTGTTTACTTCATTTTCCCACAATGTATCTTTGTGTGAATAATAATTTCTTACAATTCACGAAGGAGAACACATTACTTTGTTCAGCTTCTGAGGTCACCTGTCTGTGGGTTGAACTTCAACAATAATATTTCCATGTCTTAACTTTCAGTTACTCTGTACATGAACAATACATGAACAACACTATTTTTATTTGTACAATATTACTTTTCCCATATTTTGTTATTTCTTGAAAGTAAGTGAAATCGAGAATTTCCAAAGGGATGGTATTAATACTTAAGGTTAACTTGATGATTACCAAGGAAGGTCGAAACTTTTGTGCTCTGCTTATCAATAAATGGTAATAGTAGCTGTTGTAAAATGTTTTTATTTGAAGGATGTTTCTTTAAGAATTAGACGATCGTGTTTGTAATTATTATTACAACACTTACCATTTAAAAATGAATGTATCGTATGTGGGTGGATCTTTAAGAATTGTGTATAATAAAGCTGACCTAGGATTAATTCGTCTTCAATCTGGTTACACCAAATTGATTACAACATTAGTTATTGTGTGGAGAATGACTTCATAAAATAGTGTAATAAATCAAATACTTCATGCACGTTCTGAGGGGTTGGTCAATAATGAATAGATTAAGTCTGTAGCTGCAGTCTGTTCTTATTCTGTTTACATACCCTGAAAAAACAAACTTGTTTCTTTGCAGAAAGGTTGTCTTTCTTGAAGTGATTCAAAGTTCTTTCTTAACCGAGCTCATCACTGTCGGGCGTCCACCTCCGAGAGACTATATCATTCAAATTAGAAACCATATGCAGGTCTAGTAAGCTCATAAAAGTAATTACATTTACAAAATAATTAAGATATATAAAATTCAGTGTTGACAAAAATAAACGGGTTAAGTATCTTTGTTTAAAGTTAACCAATGGGATACTTGTGTTCCCAACCCGGGTAGCGCACCTGTGGTTTCAGTATTATAAACCTTCATATTTCAAATGGGGCGGGTCGTTAGAAATAAATTTACGTTGTTAAATAGTAGATAAGTTACATAAACTGTTCATAATTTTCAGTGATCAAGCAACTACCTACTTTATTTCCATCTTACATTGTTGTTAAGATCGGATCTACACCACGCAAAGAAACTCGATTTTTAGTGCTACAAACTTAACGTTGTAAGTTTTTTCTTTTGTGTAACACGTTACTTTATTTAGAAACTAGGCTTCAGATTAAATCATTAAATATTTGACGTAACAAGATAAATGCCATACATGTTTAAGGTATAAAGAGGATATCGTATATAAATATATCCCAGTTGTATTACTTTGTACATCTCGTAACATCTGAATTTTTAATCGTTCGCATTCCTAACCTACATCATATAACTACAGGTTTATTACTGGTGATATAAGAAAGTTGTAATCAGTCATTTAAATATAAATGACTGCTTAAAAATAAAATCAAACATCGTACATAGGAAGTAGTGTTACTCTATTTACTATAGTATTTCATTCTTCTGAATATACATGAAAAATAAGTCAAACAACAAACATTTCACATAATTTTAATGAAAAGTTTACCAACATTATCCGGTCTTTTAAAACATTTTGTAAATTAATGATTTACTGATGTGAATTCTTAGTTTTGTTTTCTTATATACGTAACCATTAGCTTTATAATAATTCCTGTGTGGATATGTGTTGATTGTATTTGTGTATATAATCGTAATGTTAAGTTATTACAGGTATGTGTCTGTGTATGTAGAGAAGTGACCATCTGTCACTCCACATCACATATACGTACCGCAATGATATTCAAGTAAATGGTTAGTGTGCCTATATGTATGTTTAGAGAAGGACCATATGTCACGCCACATTACATGTATTATATTCGTGTTAACGGTTTAACGGTTATTATATCTATATTTCTGTACAGAGAAGGACAGTATGTCGCATCACATACATTATAAAGTTGTGGTATTGACATTACTAGAGTAGCTACCACTTTAAGGTTGTAGATATTGACAGTACTGTGAGAGGCAATGAAATACAACACACCGAAACAATGTGATACAAACAAGAAAGCAGCTACTTTATCACAAGTAAGGTGATAGTCGACATACCTGTAACAATGTGGTGCAAACTAGAAAGCAGGTACTCTATCACAAGAAAGGCGACAGTGGACGTCCCTGTAACAATGCAATACAAACTAGAAAACAGATACTTTATCACAAGGAAGGTGACAGTGGAAATCCCTGACGAACATCCTGATCCGTTAAGTATAAATTCATTAAAACCCATACCTCTCCGAAACATATCACATTCATAGATATTCGTATATCTTTGGTTTTATCACAAAGAGAAATATCCCGGCAATTTTGTTGAACACTTCTACTCCGTACTAAACACATTCGAGAGCTAAGAACAAGATAAGGCATAACAGTACAGAAACGTGTACACCGAACATTAGACACAATTTTTGCATCTACATGAACGAGTGATATGGGACATCACGAACAAACAATTGCTGAGTGGGTGGGATCCTTAAAAATTAATGTGAATAACACATCATGTGTAACAGGCAGTATGGACGTCAGTGTCACAGTCATTAAAGTAACAAAAGGAATTCTAATTACTAATGTGCCACACGTGAGAATAGAATTTCATTAGGAAACCATCCGGCTCCCAGACACTTATCAAGTGATATGGACTGGATAGCTGCCCAACATTCACCGAAGGTAATGGGTTTTATGAGATCCTTAAATATTGAAAAATCGAGGACTGTTCAAGGTCATATTAAATCCATATGTCCGAATACATTTGGCTAGAGTAGGCAAAACCCTGTCGAGGATGTCAGCAATGTCCATGGACAGCTGACCGTCTTCTCTAAACAAATTTGTTTGTTTGAAGCCTAAAACATCTATTGCTCTATTAACTTACCTGAGAAAAGCAAAGCTATTAAAGTCTCTTTGCTTTGTAGGATAAGGCAGCGGGTTCGATAATGCTGAATGCCTGCTTGATTTAGTAAGGTTTGGTTTGGTTTGGTTTTGAAGAATTTCGCACAAAGCTACTCGAGGGCTATCTGTGCTAGCCGTCCCTAATTAAGACTAGAGGGAAGGTAGCTAGTCATCACCACCCAAAGGGACAGGGGAACTAGGGAAGTTGATAACTTCACCCTCGACTCCATTATCCCACACAACATCTGTCAATACTACAGGTATGGACTCTGTAGAAAAAGGAGTCTTGTTTTTATTACTACACCGAATAATAGAAACACTTGGTTAACAAAATAAGTACACACACCTGTTCGTTCTTACGTCTTACTTTTAGAAATCGCATCATCTGCAAGTCTTCATATACATAAACCCAGTTATAAACCCAGTCAAAATATGGGCATCAAGCTTCTTTTGAATCCTCTTCTCATCTTCAGGGAAAGAAGTCATTCTGTATTTCAGAAACCAACCCAGTAGTGACAGAACCAGCTGCCAATCTATGTATTCTAGGACCACTTGGAAATGGGTTTCTTCGAGGGGCTTTAGAATTTGTAACTGCACAAGAAGAAATAGTATTCACCAAATTATCTCTCTCTTGACCAGGAATAACAGGAGAATTATCGAAAAACAGATTAGAAGAACCCAAAGATAACCACAAAAGATTCAGGACTGATGTCTTGCTATCTATATATATAAGTGTACTGTGTAAATCGTCAGTAATACAGTCAAGCTTACTAATCTCTAATTTGTATGAATCATTACTAATGTTTAAAGACACGAGGGCACGTGACCTTCAGTAAGATGATTTTATCATTGTCTTCATCATACACATCGAATCTGATAACACCACAAGACACAATGGACGTAATGCCATTCCTGTCTTGGGCAAAAACTGTGATAAAGTGCTGACATTCGTTGTGTTTATGTCTGAATAGCAAATAAACTACATGATGTTTGCTCTCACTTACAAATATATCAGAAAGTTGTGGATCATCTGTTAAGACTTCAGATAGTAAAGAGACTGATCAACGTTCAGTTGTTTCACTAATTATGTTCTTTTTACGAGAAGTTACTTGGAATGTATTGTAATTACTGTTGAAACTAAAGTTTTTACTCTCGGAAACTTCTGAAGAAATTATTACATTCTTGGAGTTCACTGGTTTTATCGAGTCAGGTTGTGGATATAGTTCATTCTGTTTTATTCGGTACGCAAGGTTGGTAGCAGAAGATAGTTTGTATTTTAGTAGATAAAAGGATGTTGCTGAAATTCATTGTTTCTATGTTGATTGTGTAGGTTCCAGTTTTAAATCTGGGTACTTCCATTGTTGTTTGAGGGTGAAGGTCTCGACGAATTTGCTGGAACTGTAATTTGTGAATTTCTATCATCTTCTGGACATTGCTCATCTTTCGGTGACTGAAGTAGAGTTGAAGTGAATGATGTTCCCGTCTTCTTCTTTGTTTTAAGTGTTATGTAGTTTCAAGTTGTGACCACATGAATAATTGCATAGTTTGAATAGCTTCTGTGTTGGCAGTATATATTCCAGTTTTGATTATGGCTACTTCCATTCTTTATTTAGTGTAAAGTTTATTGACAGTTTAAATTGTGAATTTCTATCTTCTGGACATTGCCTATCTTTCTGTGATTGATGAAGAGTGAAGTGGATGATGTTCCCCATCTTCTTCTCCTTTCTTTTTATTACTTTGTTTTGAATACCATGAAGCTTCAGGTTGTGACGTTTCAAGTTGCTCTTGTGACTGCTTGAATAATTGCAGTGTGCACAAATGAAATCGTTGTGACCGTTGTGGACACTCAAATGTCGTTGTAAAAGTGCCTTTCTACTGAATTACTGATAACAAAAGTCACTACCTGTACCCATCACCATGTACAGACTTGGTGTGTGAACGAAAGGTAGCTTTATTGGAGATATGGGAACCGCAACATTCAAGTGATTTTATGGATATCACGAGCATGGAATCGAAATGTCGTTTAATGTTGTTTTTTGTATTAGAACGATAAGGGCAGAGCATGTAATGACTTTGTCGTTGTATCTTGTTTACATCCTCCACTACATGTAATATTTTGCCATATGACTGTTCAGATGAAGTGGTGGCATAGTGGTTTACGTTCTGACTGTTCATGGTATATAAAAATATATAGAAACATATTTCTTCCAATAGAGAAACACTTAATTGTTTCTAATACGTCCGTCTTCAAATGAATATTTTAATTTTTCTTCTACCACCAGAACAGTAATTATGAAATTAAGCCTACAACAACTATGTAAAATTTTCATTTAATATATTTCTTTTCTCAATACATAGAAGGCGCAAGTATTACTCAGCAATGAACAACTAATTGTCAGTAAATCAATACTCAGCAATGAACAACTAATTGTCAGTAAACTCAACTGAGAAATTGTATAATGATTCTAAAATGGAAAAATCTGGACTGGCCTTTAGAATTAGGTTAACATTATTTACTCAACTTCAAAAGATACATTGTGATCAAAATAAGAGCCGAGTACAAACCTGAAACATTTCATTTCGATAATGATTGGCTTCGAAATAAACGAAACCTTCACTTAAAAGATGTAAAGAGTTAGTTTTAACGTTTGTGTTGACCCAAAGCTATAAAATTAGTTATATGGAACATATCTATAGTGGGGATCAGAAATTATAATGTATGAAGAGTATTGATGAATCTATGAAGGGAACATACGAGAAAGACATGGCCACAAAGAGATGGCTATTTGTAATACGTATCTTCACGAGAAGTAAACTAACAAATATAATCTATGAAGTAGAAATGTTGTATTTTCTTGTCGTGTCCTGTGAAATAGACAATAGTTACTCTTATTCAAAACTTCGAAGCAAAGATTTGATCAGACAATGAAAGCAATACAGTTGAGAGTCTAATAATTAGATATATATAATGAAACACCTGTTTGATGGTTATGTTGTAGACTTCGTTCCACCATAGTTAAACATTTTACGATATCCAATATTTTTAGTGATAATTAAGTTATCTATACATTAATCATTGTTTTTGATGTCTCCTGATTATTCTTCTATTATATTGTTTGATAATTATGAGGAACTAGAACATGCTTTAAATCTAGGCCCTTGGTGATTGAAAAGGGTATAATCTAATAGAAACCAATATATTAATTTAGATACCAGAAATGTCTATTTATATACAAAGGTTGCTAAACACCTAGGTATAGTGTGAAGAAATAATACTTAGTAAATCAAAGAACAAAAATGTGTTTCCTTGAGTCAACTGAGTTTGACTGTAAAGAAAGCTATTATGTGTGGATAGAAAAGCATATTAATTAAAGTATGTTAAAACTGTAGGATAGTCACCTTGACTCAAGTCCAGCTCCATCAGTGACATCATCTTTAACTAATAACTTCAGTGGCGTACTGACAGAATCTTCTAGAACGCTAACAACTACGTCAACAGGTACATCAACTTCTCAAGCTCCACCAAAGCAAACATGTCCTCCAACATCTTCTTCTTCTTTCAAAACGAGGGTTAGGCCAGATAAGGATTCATCAAGTTCAAAGAAAGTACCAGTAGCTTTGTCATCATCATCATTGGAACAAACCTCAACCATGAAGAAAGCTGGGAACCCACTTACTTTAAGTGGATCTGAACTGAAGACATCAAACAGTTTGGCAGCAAGATTTACTTCTGTGAAAAAAGTAAGGTTTGATTGTTTAGATTTTTTTACAATTTTAAAATCAGTGTGCATGTAATTTTGCTGTTTAATGTCTTCCAGTATGCTGAGTAATAATAGAATTTCCAGTTCTGGTGCCCAGTCAGATGGCTTTATGTGTGATGTGAAACCTAGCATTAATTATGAATAAAAATATTATTAACAACAGTGCAAATAAAGAAAATATAGTAGCACCTTGGTAGACATGTTTAGTTGCTGAGAGATGGTGGAAATGAAAAATTGTATACAAGATGGACATTAATCATATTTAATGAGTACCGACTTTTACAGACCTCTTGATCTGGTGAACCAATTGGTGCTGAATCTGTTGACACAGTACCTACTTTTACAGACCTTTTGATCTAGTGAACTAGTTGGTGTCGTATCTATTTACTCAATATCAACTTTTACAGACCCCTTGGTATGGTGAACCAGTTGGTGATTTGTCTGTTTACACAGAACCTACTTTTACAGACCCCTTGGTATGGTAACCAGATTGTGCTGTTTCTGTTGACACAGTACCTACTTTTACAGACCCCTATTCTGGTGAACCAGTTTGTGCTGTGTCTGTTTACTTAGTACCTACTTTTACAGACCCCTTATTCTGGTGAACCAGTTTGTGCTGTGTCTATTTACTCAGTAGCAACTTTTACAAACCCCTTGATCTGGTGAAGGAGTTGATGCTGTGTCTGTTTACTCAGTACCCACTTTTACAGACCACTTAATTTAATGAACCAGTTTGTGCTGTTTGCTCACACACTAAAATATTACATGAGTCATGTGGTGCTTTTTCCTTTCATATGTATGCTAACAAAACACAACTGATACACTCTGTGGTGTTTACAAATGCTACATTAAGCACAAACAGGAGAATTCTCTAGGTAGGGAGTTCTGTGTTTGTTTATAATGCAAGTACTATGAAAACTGTTTTCATTAGGCAGGCATTTCTAGTATTGTATAATCCAATACAATGTTTGTTAATAATTGTAATCTGTTTTTTTTACACATACTATTGCAACCAAAATAATGTACATGGCACAGTTGGTGCTTAGACTGCTATGGACACATGCATATATGACTGACATAAGACACTTTTAAAGTGTTCATTTGTCAGCTTAATACAAACAAATAATTAATATCAGACTTAATATTAGTTTCATTTTCTTCTGGATTTAATTTTGTGTGAAATCTACAATTGTTAATAGAAATTTTATCTCGGTGAAATGACTGAATTCATCTGATCTTGGTATAGTTTTAATACATTTTTAGGAATATACATCTGGACTAAAGTTTGATATTGTTTATTTTAATATGTAGGAAGTAGCGAGTTCTCCTGAGCCTACTTGATGTGTAAGCCATCTTGGGTGTTGACATTGCTGTAGGAAACCACGACTACACTTCAGAACATGAAGTTCTTTAAGCTTCACTATTGTTCTTACGTGATGTTTAGAAAATATCTGACTTTACTTTCAGAAAGACATATATGTACAGCTATTTTTATGTAACAAGTGTCCTAGTGTGTACATATAAATTGATTTCTGGGTCAGATTTCTATCTTTTAAGTTCTCTGTTGATGCAAATTTATCAAAAGAAAGTATCTTCATACTATAAAATAGACATTTTTTACATGAATGTTTAGAAGTACAAAAACAAGATGTGTGGGAATTCATAAATTGTAGATAAATAATCATTTTGTTTGAAGGAAAAATCTCATTTTTTAACTTATTTAAAATGTGAGAAGTAAACAAATGTATAAGATGTTTATAGTGTTCAAATTAGTACATGTTTCAATGTTTTGAGACCCAAACAAAGAATCATGTGTATGTATATATATATTTAAGAATAAAAGTTTCAAAATGTTGGTTTAGAATTAGTTAACTTTTCCATTATCACCTTATAAAGTGAGTGTTTTGTAACTAGAAGTTTTTGGTTTTATATCCAGTGAATTAGAAAACAAAATATGTTCCTTAAATAACATTAGTTGTTAGTAGTCAAAGGTTAGGTTCGAAATGATGCAAATAACCCATGTGTAACAGATGAAACACTAACAGTTATTGTTGGTCTTGTATTTTGGAAATAAACCAAGTTCAGTGTTACTACAATAATCACTGTGGTACTAACCTGATGTATAATATCCTGTAGGTAACAGGTTTTGTTAAAACATACCTTGTTTGGGAGTCTTATATAAAGATAGTGAAAATACTCAGTGTGCTGTTATCACTTGGCCAACAGACCTGTTTCATTCTGCAGTGTTACTGTTTGTCTGAGAGACGTGTTTCATTCTGTAGTGTTACTGTTTGTCTGAGAGACCTGTTTCATTCTGTAGTGTTACTGTTTGTCTGAGAGACCTGTTTCATTCTGTAGTGTTACTGTTTGTCTGAGAGACCTGTTTCAATGTGTAGTGTTACTGCTTGTCTGAGGGACATGTTTCATTGTGTAGTGTTACTGTTTGCCTGAGAGACCTGTTTCATTGTGTAGTGTTACTGTTTGTCTGAGGGACCTGTTTCATTGTGTAGTGTTACTGTTTGTCTGAGGGACCTGTTTCAATGTGTAGTGTTACTGCTTGTCTGAGGGACATGTTTCATTGTGTAGTGTTACTGCTTGTCTGAGGGACATGTTTCATTGTGTAGTGTTACTGTTTGTCTGAGGGACATGTTTCATTCTGTAGTGTTACTGTTTGTCTGAGAGACATGTTTCATTCTGTAGTGTTACTGTTTGTCTGAGAGACATGTTTCAATGTGTAGTGTTACTGCTTGTCTGAGGGACATGTTTCATTGTGTAGTGTTACTGTTTGTCTGAGAGACATGTTTCATTGTGTAGTGTTACTGTTTGTCTGAGAGACCTGTTTCATTGTGTAGTGTTACTGTTTGTCTGAGAGACCTGTTTCATTCTGTAGTGTTACTGTTTGTCTGAGAGACCTGTTTCATTCTGTAGTGTTACTGTTTGTCTGAGAGACCTGTTTCATTCTGTAGTGTTACTGTTTGTCTGAGAGACATGTTTCATTGTGCAGTGTTACTGTTTGTCTGAGAGACATGTTTCATTGTGCAGTGTTACTGTTTGTCTGAGAGACATGTTTCATTGTGTAGTGTTACTGTTTGTCTGAGAGACATGTTTCATTGTGTAGTGTTACTGTGAATGAAATATTCCAGTATCAGCTTCGTTTTCACATTATTTAATAAAACAAAACACAAAACTTTACGAAGAGTGACATACTGACTAATGACATACTGAATGTCTTTAAGTTTCATCAGGCTGACTGAAATGGAAATGTTTATAACAAATGAACTGTATATTGTTGATCCATGTAATTAAAAAGAAGGAACAATGTCTTGGTTGAAAAGTAAGTCGCTTTATGTTTGTCAACGAGTGGTCACTACATATTTCATTAGGCTAGTGAATATATACTCAAAGTTGAACACGTACTACCGACAGATGTGATAAACAACCATAGTCTCCTTGTTTTTAACATTATTACGAGAAGCTAGTTTCAGAGATTAAGTTTTATATACTGCAGGGTTTGCGAATATCAAAGTATGAAGTCAATGGTATTTTTATGAAACTTGGCTGAAAAACTTACACTCTAGTGGAATAATAAGTGTACTTAAGCAAATTATGTTTCTGAAGTAACTGTGAAAAAAAAAAAATTTGTTTGCTCTCGTTCTGGTACCAAGCCCATGTTTCTCACTGCAGTGGCAAAAGTGTGACGTAATCGAATGTTACGTCAACAAACTGACGTTTTCGGATACTACTGGTCTAGTAGCAGTTCCAAAGTAACGGAAGAGATCTCTGCGGTTTTTCAGAGCTGACGTTTGTAGATACGTGCAAGTATGCAAATACAGAATTGATTTATATGTATTAAGTTATTACTTTCATCTCTTGAAGAAGTAGACTGTTTGATGAAGTTAATTACTATATAAATATTCTGTTTACAAACATGTAATCATTTCTAAGAGAAAGAACGTTTACAATCGGTAAATATATAAGTTCCTGAATTTAAAGATAGAAAGTTTTCAAATGGTCGCCAAATTACAGCATGTGAGACTCGGAGAATTTCAGAAAATGTGATAAAATTTTATTTCGATTTCCAATTACAAATCCAACTACTTCTGATAATACGACTATTAAATCCGAATAGTGGTATTGACCGTCACGTTATAAGGCCCCCACGGCTGAAAGGGCGAGCATGTTTGGTGCGACGGGGATGCGAACATGCGAGTCTCACGGCTTAACCGACCTGGCCATGCCGGGCCTCACGCAAAGCTACTCGAGGGACATCTGCGCTAGCCGTCCCTAATTTAGCAGTGTAAGACAAGAGGGAAGGCAGCTTGTCTTCACCACTCACCACCAACTCTTAGGCTACTCTTTACTAACGAACAGTGGGACTGTCTGTCACATTATAACGCCCCCACGGCTGAAAGGGCAAGCATATTTGGTGACGGGGCTTCGAACATGCGAACCTCAGAGTACGAATCGAGTGCCTAAACCACCTGACCACGTCGAACCTAGATAAAGAGCAGTTAGTCAACACTCACAACTTTTGGGCTACCCTTGTTTAACTAAACACTGGGGCTTAACCAACAACCTTACAATACATTCCTTAGTTGTACAGCAAAATGACTGTGGGCTTACAACAATATAAAACTGGGTTTCGATATTCGTGGTGGGCAGATCACAGACAGCCCATTGTTTAGCTTTACATTTTAAAACAAACAAATACATTCATGGCCCAAGACCGCGTTTTTTTTGTTTTTTTTAGGTAACGAGATGCGATCATTGGACCTGTTCATCCACAGTCGAGTATATTTACCTTGGGTCATGACCTGCCCTATTCTTAATTAATGGAATAGGTAGAACAGCTGTCACTTTATAACGCTTACACTTTTACTAATGTAGATTGTGCTCAACTTTATATTGCTAGCTTGAACTTTTACTCTCGGTATGCAGACTGGTACGCTAATAACTACGCTTCGCCCATATAGCCAGAAGTGTATTTAGTATTACCATTCGGCCCGGCATGGCCAAGCGTGTTAAGGCGTGCGACTCGTAATCTGAGGGTCGCGGGTTCGCATCCCCGTCGCGCCAAACATGCTCGCCCTTTCAGCCATGGGAGGGTTATAATGTACAGTCAACCCCACTATTCTTTGGTAAAAGAGTAACCCAAAAGTTAGCGGTAGTTGGTGATGTCTAACTGCTATATTTGGAAAGGTTAACGCAGATAGCTCTCGTAGCTTTGCGCGAAATTCAAAATAAACAAAGAAATTGGTGCCAGACGTGTTGTTTGCAGGGTGGTTCACAAAGTTCGAGTAATGAAGTCAATGTTTGTAAAGTAATGATAAATAACAAATAATACGAAGTAAATACCAAATCGTAATATAAATAGCAAATCATATTAACAGTGTAATTAGAATAATCAAGTAAGAAGTAAAAAATTAAACTTACTCTAGGGTATGTATAACGTAACAGTTGTATCTTTGTCAATCCCATGATCATGTACAGAGCAGTTAGCCGGAAGTAATCGGTTAAAGTTAAACCTTAAAAAAAAAGATGAAATATCGATAAACTAAATTAATAAAGCAACGTTAAGTCACGTGAGCAAACCTAATGGTGACTAAAGCGGCCGATTATCAATATAAAATAGTGTGTAAATACAATAGTTTGGAAGATGTAGTGATAGTTTTGTATGCCCGCCATCCTTTAATCTGGACATTAGGAAATTACATATCGCCATCACTTGGACTACAAGTTACTAACAAAAAAGTAGAATTGACTGACACCTTTTAACAAAAAGGAAGAATATGTTCAGTGAAGAGATTTGAACCCGTGAAAAATATATTGAGAATCGATAGTCATAACTACTAGGACATGTTAGGCCTAAATTTCGAAGAAGAAACTTCGTTTATGACGAAAGGAAGTGAGTTTGAGCTCTGCGTTACGTCATGCAATTTCAGATAAGTATTTAATATAATAACAAATAATCAGTAACCAATAAATAACGTAAGATGAATGATTTAGAACAGAACTATTTAAATAGGAAGTTCATAATTTCAAAATAAAAGTGCTTTTTTTAAGTTTTGTACTTTAACGGTTTTGTTTTTTGTTTTTGAATTTCGCGCAAAGCTACACGAGGGCTATCTGAGCTAGATATCCATAATTTAGCAGTGTAAGACGAGATAGAAGGATGTTAGTCATCGCCAAATATTGGGCTACTCTGTACCAACGAATAATGGGATTGACTGTTACATTAAAAAGCTTCAACGGCTGAAAGGGCGAGCACGTTTGATGTGACGAGAATTTGAATCCGCAACTCTCGGATTACAAGTCGAGCGTCCTAACCAACTGGCCATGCCGGGCTTGTTTGTAGAGATAAAAGAGTTTGTTTTATTTCTTGTCTACCAGAATGAAACCTGATTGTTAAGTAACCAAAGTTTCGTGTAAAAACCTTTGACAATTTGGTACAACAATAACTACCATTTCATCCACCACCGAATCAATGTTTCTAAGATTTCTGAATAAAAATCAGCGGATTCTAACAAATATTAATTAACAACCGAATGTTTACCGAATTATATGAATGTGTGGTAAAGTAAATATATATAACTTTTTGGGAAACAGTTACATCATCTTAGAAACCCGTGTTTTTACAGACACAAAGCACTAATTTCTGAGAATGAACAAAAAATCTCAAATTGCTGATGAAAGAGTCGCTTTTTTTCTTTTAATTTTATTACTACGTGGTCTGGTTTTGTTTCTTTTAACGTAAGCACAAACTGCACAACGGGCTATCTATGCTCTGCTCACCACGAGTACCTGAATCCAGATTTTAGTGTTAGAAGCGTTCAGACTCTATGAAGCATATGAAAAGCGAATATGCTGACGCCTGTACACATATATTCCGACAGCAGTTTTGAATATGTTGTTAATATGTTATACCTTTTACTAGATAACATAAAAATATGAAAGACAGTATGTTTTAGAACGCACTCGACAAGATCTGTTCAAATATGATCTCAAATCATAATTTTAACACCTGAACACTTCTTGATTTTAGGTACATTTTATCATGAAATGTGTGGTGCACCTGCTGTAGTTTCTTATGTCTTCTTATTACAATTAGCCAACAGAATGATCAAACAAGTTTATCTGCAATAATTTAAAGTAAAAGTGAAACTCGTAATAATACAAACCACTTGGTTTTGTCCATCTTCTATATACACACATGTATATATAACACAGTATTCTTACTAGGGTTGTTTCTTATTCTAACTATAACATACGTTATTTTAATATATATATGTATACATATATACTATAGTAAAAGATGTCCATACAGAGATTGTTTCTTGTTTTTGGATTAGAATAAACAAACAAAAATTACGAAATCTGTGCCACTCTGAAGAGAGTGTAAGAGATAAGTCACTGGTGAGAGCCTGTGATACCATACTGGATGATTTTGACTTGAACAACTTGCACTACACTAACTCAGATTATCAAGGACTTGTTTCGGTAAGCTACACATTTTTGATTGGGATTATTGAATTAAACAGATTAAAAATGTACAATTACGACGAAAGGCACAACCAAGTTTCTGTCATATTATAGATAGAGTGGCGAATATTGAACATTATAGATAATGTATATATGTGGTTGTTTGGTCAGCCCCGCTCCTTGTTCATCACGTGCCTCCGAAACAACGACGACAATACAACAGTCCAGAAGAACCAGGATATTGTTAACAAGGTAGATGCTTACCTATCACTGACCGAGAACCAACGAATGGAAATCAGCACAAGTCTTCATGATATTCTTGCGAAATGTTCATACGAAGTCTCTGACTGTTATAGCACGTAAGTAGAATTTTATTACCCAAGTTTGGTTTCTTGTATTTACCTTAACCTCACTGAAAAGTTTACCTTCTAAAGTTTTCAGCTCTTTGGAGTCGTAAGTGTAATAAATGATTCAATCGTTAGCCGGGCCCGGCCAGGCTCGGCATGGCGAGGTGAGATTGGCACTCGACTCGTAATCCGAGGATCGCGGGTTCGAATCCCCGTCACACTAAATATGCTAGCCCTTTCAACCGTGATGGCGTTATAAGTTACGGTCAATCCCACTATTCGTTGGTAAAAGAGTAGCCCGAACGTTGGCGTTGGTGATGATGACTAGGTACCTTTCCTCTAGTCTTGCACTGCTAAATAAGCAGATATCCCTAGTGTAGGTTTGAGCGAAATTCAAAAACAAACAAACAAATCGTTAGCCGGATTAATAATTTAACTCCAAATCTGGATCGTTAGACGGATTAATAATTTAATTCCAAATCTGGATTATAAAACAATAACCCCTTTTCTGCCACAGAATTGAATGTAACTAAGGAACCGGTTCTTGACACATATTGCTGCACATAAAAATAGTTACCTTCACGAATGTTGCACAAAGTTACCCAAACTCTTACTGTCTCTAATAAAGAAGTGATTGAAAAGAAGAAAGGAAGCGAGTCAAAACGACCAACCGCCAACTCTTTGACTATTATTTACAAAAGAAAATTGGGAATGGAAGTCCATAATAATGCAGAGAAGTGGATATTCGGTTACGGGGTCAGAACCCGTCACCACACACTATCTCTTTTTTCCATGCAGTGTGTTCTCTTTACTTTATGTTGTTGGATGAGAAAGTGTATGTAATACATATTTAAATATTCTTGATGGTTGTTTATTGAATAAACCTAAGACAACTTTATCTTTAAAATCGAAAAATAAGTTATAGCTGATAAATACACATTAAATTTTGAGAGTTCTTAATGTATCTATATATTTTGTCATTGTGAAAATTTTAAATATTGGTGAGAAGAAAGTGCAAAGTTCAGCTTATTATTCTGTTTACACGTGGCTTAGTGGTCAACTCAGGTTTGATCAAGTTCTTAACACGGGTCAGAGCATGGCTCAGTGGTTAACATGGGTCCGAACGTGTCTCAGTGGTTGACATGACGAACGGTGAAAACGTGCCGCTCATTGCCAAGACAACAACAAACAAACAATCATACATCACACTTGCTGGTGTAAGGAGAACAGCCGAACCTTATTGTTAAGTCGAACAAGAGTAGCCCAAGAGGTAACGATAGCTGTTGTTGACTAGCGGGCCTTCGTAATCTGAGGGTCGCGGGTTCGAATCCCCGTCGCACCAAACATGCTCAATTTTTCAGCCTTGGGGGCGTTATAATGTAACGGTCAATCCCACTATTCATTGGTACAAGAGTAGCCCAAGAGTTCGTGGTGGGTGGTGATGACTAGTTGCCTTTTCTCTGGTCTTACGCTACGAAATTAATGACTGCTAGCGCAGATAGCCGTTGTGTAGCTCTACGCAAAATTCAAAACAAACAAACAAACTAGCTGTTTTCTCTCTATTTTTTAGTAGCCCAAGAGTTGACGATAGCCATTGTTGACCAGCTGTGTTCTCTGTAGTTTCTAAGTTGTCCAAGAGTTGAAGATGGCTGTTGTTGATGAGCTATATTCTCTCTAGTGTCTTAGAAGACCAACAGTTGAAGATGGCTGCTCTTTATTAGCTGTCTCCTCTCTAGTTTCTTAGTAGACCAGCAGTTGAAGATGACTGCTGTTGATTAGCTGTCTCCTCTTTAGTTTCTAAGTAGTCCAAGAGTTGAAGATGGCTGTTGTTGACTAGCTGTCTCCTCTCTAGTTTTTAAGTTGTCCAAGAGTTGAAGATGACTGTTGTTGACTAGCTGACTCCTCTCTAGTTTCTAAGTAGTCCTAGAGTTGACGATGGCTGTTTTTGATTAGCTATATTCTCTCTAGTGTCTTAGAAGACCAACAGTTGAAGATGGCTGCTCTTTATTAGCTGTCTTCTCTCTAGTTTCTTAGTAGACCAACAGTTGAAAATGACTGTTGTTGATTAGCTGTCTCCTCACTAGTTTCTAAGTTGTCCAACAGTTGAAGATGGCTGTTGTTGACTAGCTGTCTCCTCTCTAGTTTCTAAGTACTTCAAGAGTTGAAGATTGCTGTTTTAATTAGCTATATTCTCTAGTTTATAAGTAGAGCAAGAATTGACGGTGGCTGTTTCTGACGAGTTGTCTTTTCTCTAGTTTCTAGGTAGCCCAAGAGTTGACGATGGCTGTTGCTAACTAGCTATCTTCTCTCTAGTTTTTTTTCAGCTTAATACTAGTGACAACTTTATTCATGTGACCCTTCTATAGATTTATGCAAAACTTCTGTAGGAATTAAAGATGGTACCCAGACATATTTGTGAACTAGTCTTTGTCCAAGTCTACTGCTGAGAGGTAGAATTCAACAAAACATTTCTAACTAAAGAGATAAACGGTTAATCGAATGAAAACTGGACTTCATATTTCTCTCTTGCCAGAAGTTATGTGGCATAATATTAAATAAACTACATCAACACCTGACTTAGTTCTTTGCATTTCATTATTTCTACTGCTGATTGAATGTTCTATGATCTGTATAGGCTGTCACAGATCTTTGGGTTTCATTGTTTCCACTGATGGTTAAAATGTTCTATGATCTGTATAGGCTGTCACAGATCTTTGGGTTTCATTGTTTCCACTGATGGTTAAAATGTTCTATGATCTGTATAGGCTGTCACAGATATTTGGGTTTCATTGTTTCCACTGATAGTCGAATGTTCTATAATTTTTTGAGGCTGTCACATTGTCACAGGTCTTTATTTTCTTAATAACGACAATGCAGTGTAGAAATAGCAAATTTATCAAATTTGCCAGTTTGCTATTTTAGTTTTACTACAGTTTAGTAGCACCAGACTCTTTCTTAGTCGTTCACTTACTTTGTAATTAATGAAAGAAAATATTATTTTTTTGTAGATTAATTTAGTATTTTTATATCTCTATCGTTAATTTAAATCGTTGTTTGAGATTTTACTTGTTTTATTTCGTGATGACCTGACGATTACCGTAGAAGGTCGAAACGTTGTTCGCTTCTCTACATAGAATTTTCTCCAACCATACCATCCGTTTTTACATATACACTTGGTTTATTTGTAAATGATTTGCTCCTATATTTGCATGGTATACAGTATGAGTTACAGGCGTGCTATGTAGCATTTCGGACTGTTTGGTGTGTAAAACACGTTAAAGAGAACAAAACTATTACAGGATATCTTATAAATTAAACATATAAGTTTGAAAATTAACAGGTAGTTGGGTAAATGTTCTTCGATAATTAAATAATATAAGTATCCTGTATAAATTATACGACACTTTTATATTGAGAAAACAAATAAGTTAAAAATTGTTGACAAAGTGAAGTGACCGTTTATTACCAAATGTATGGACCTCTTTGGGACTACCAAAAGCCCTACTGTATAAATGATGTACTTTTATAAAACAGCAATAATTCAATTATGTCAGGTCATGTGGTGAGGGGTGCTCGACTCGTGATGTGAGGGTCGTTGGCTCAAATCCCCTTCACATGTTTGATCTTTAGCTGTGGGGTGTTATTATGTTACGGTGAATCCCAATATTAGATTTAAAAGAGTAGCTCAGAATTGACGGTGGGTGGTGATGACTAGCTACCTTCCATTTAGTCTTACACTACTAAATTAGGGACGACTAGCCCAGATTAGCCCGCTTGTAGCTTTGCGCGAAAATTCAAAACAAAGAAACAATCAAATATATTCTGTGAAATTCTTATTAGTTGACGTCTTATAATGGCCGTTAGATGGTGTTAAAATCATCAATAACTATAGTATTAGAATATTTTTTTGTTTGCCTCTTTGTTTTAATTTCACGCAAAGCTACACGAGAACTATCTGCGCTAGTCGTTCCTAATTTAGCAGTGTAAGACTAGAGAGAAGGGAGCTAGTCATCACCACCCACCGCCAACTCTAAGCTACCTCCCATAACGATTAGCATTATTGATCGTCACATTATTACATCCCTATGACTGAGAGGGCGAACATGTTGGGTGTGACGGGGATTCGAACCCGTGACCCTACGATTACGAGTCGAGTATCTTAACCAAGTGATCATGCTGAGCCATTAAGTGATTTAGATAATCGCCGGTCTTATGTTCGTCAGAATTAACGTTGAACTAGTTAGGCCTGAGAATAAGCGAACTGGAACGAGCCTTTATTCTGAGAGTCAATTTGAAAACAAAACAAAAAAAACAGTATCAGATGTGGCAGTTAACAGCTTTACGTAGAACTAATAAAACTAATTGTTTGAAATGTCACGGCCGTCATAGTTATTTGGCCCAAGAGTAAAGGCCCTCATAACAAAGTAATCACTTAGTTTAGGGTAGTCGCTGTTGTCGAGACCTGCAGCGTCCCTCTGCTGATCCGTCTCACGTCCAGTGTTCAATAATAACAGCACTAGATAATCTAAACGTACAGTCACCAGAGCTTTGTCCAAACATTTCAAGCTTCACGCCTAATAAAACTGATAAAATCTTCAATGGTGAGCAGACATATTTTTTGTCTAACACTCGCCTCGCGCCGACCACTTCGCAACCTGCAAGTTGTGAGTTCGAATATAATCAATTTTATGATCGCTCTTTCAGCAGTGAGGGCGTTATAACGTGATAATCAGTCACACTATTTGATTAAAGTAGCCCACGTAGCAGGAGGTGTAATGTTGACTGGCCATCCTCCCTCTAGTGTAGGACAAAAGCTTTTCCATTTAATTATTACCCATGTTTATCGACTCTTGTTTACCATAACCTTCTTAGCTCACCATGGCTGCGTGGTTAAGGCACTCGACCGTAATCATTACCAGTAAGTAGTACGAAAACTTCTATTTGGCGCAAAGCTACATAACAGACTATTTACATTCTGTCCGGGCCCGGCGCTTGACTCGTAATCTGAGAGGGTCGCAAGTTCAAATCTCCGGAAAAGGCGGAAGACTTTCGAAACATCGTCCTCTACACTTGTGTCTCCACAACATGTATTTGCTGTGCATTCTACGAAGTTTCATCATGAATAAGCTGCCTAAACAAACTATAAAAAACAGTATTAATAAGTTATGTTGTTGTAATAATAGTATTAAAAGGTAAAGTTATTGTAACAATAGTATTTATAGGTAGTCTTATTATAACAACAGTATTAAAATGTAGACTATTGTTACAATAATGTGAATAGGTAGTCATATTTTAACAACAGTGTGAGTTGGTAGTTTTATTGTAATAGCTGTACCAATAAGTAGTATGGTTGTAACCAGGGCGTAGATTTTTTTTACACCCGATGAGGGGATGATTTTGCAACCACTTATGTGGACTGTTCAATTTGCAAATTGGTAATCTCTGATTACGTGAACCTGAAAGCTGTAAACATGCAGTCACAGAGTAATCTTGTTGCTGCTGATACTTCAAGGTTTCCATGTATGTTTGTATAAGTGAGGTGCTGTGAACAGTTTTCAAAATGTTAATAGAATAAAGACAAATGTGCATAAATTAACTGCCACATTAATTTATTCCTGCACACTGCACAGTATGACCATTATCCTTGACAAGGTTACTAATGACTTTCATTGCATGAATTACGTTTTCAAATATTAATAAAATTAGTAATTACCCTTGGTAAGTTTATATCTACTGAAAAACTGTTCATGTTTTTGATAAAAATAATTAAAATGTCTTTGCAAATTCTTAAATTACACATCAATACAAATGTAGCAAATAATTATTCATACTTTTCATTGAAGTAAGATTCATTTAGTCCTCTAGTCTACATGTTCCCAAACGTAGAACTCCTTTGTGATGATCTGGTTATGAATATTTTCATAAGCTCTTCTATATTTATGTTGTCGACCTCATATTTGTGAGTGTGACAAACTGCCACATGGTTGAGGCGGCACTGAGACATAGTTGACAACATGTATTTTGTACATTGACCTTAACCACGTCTTTAACCGTCTTAATGAAGAAAAGCTACGTTCACATTCGCAGCTGGTTACTGGACATACAAGCAAAATTTCATTAGAAGAAACACTTCACTAAACATCTGCTGGCTTGTTTCATGCATTTTACAGTAAGCATCCTTCGCACCATTCAGAGATACTGCTTTTGTTGTTCCTTTGAACATGGGCAACTGAAACTCGAGCTGTTGTGCAGAGATTTCTGGATATAAGTTTATAACCGAGTTGTTAATCTTGCCAGATGTGATCATGTTCTCAAGTGCCAGATATTGCCTCAAGTCATTGTTGTCTGCATTGAATCT
The DNA here is from genome assembly GCF_004210375.1 of Tachypleus tridentatus. Lineage (NCBI taxonomy): Eukaryota > Metazoa > Arthropoda > Merostomata > Xiphosura > Limulidae > Tachypleus > Tachypleus tridentatus. The sequence continues at coordinate 248,823,999 of NC_134837.1, read as the reverse complement.
AGTGGTCAGATGTTCTATGACGGTGTCCACAAATTCAAAATATTGGCTTCTGTAATAATCTCCAGCTGTTGCAGAATGGTGTGCTGAGCCATCATCTGTGATCCCTTCTGGGGTCTGTGAATGCGTGGTAGTTCAATAGGCACCAGATCTAGAAAATTTACCTAATTGTCAGCTTCATCAAATATCTTGTTGTAATTTTTCTCTGTTCGCACATACCCACAACTGCTCAACTGTCATTGCAGATGCTTCAGTCATGCCAGATGCTGTCGCTGATTATGCTTGGAATGCACGGTTTAGTTCCTCTAATGCAGCTAATGGATGCTGAGCCATCAACAATCCCAAAACTGTCTTTCCTTTGTCAAATCTGTCCAGCAGACCTCGTACTTTTCTGCTACATCTGATTTTCATTTGCTAATTCAGACAAAGAATCAACAATGTCACTGTAGTAATCATTAGCACATGTAATTGGAGATAGGCGGCACAAGCAGCGTGTTGGACACAGTGGGCAGATGTATTTAACTGGACCATTGTGGCTGTCTGACGATACAATATTTTCAAATATTCCCTTGTATTTGCTTGACTTCTGAAGCAAGACATCAAGTCTTTGTGTACCCACTGGATAGAATTTCGAACACATTCACAAGCTTCAACTGCATGTTGCATTATTAAATTAGCTTCTGTGTGCTCCGCAGTGAAGAAACAAAGCTGATGGTTGCTTCTCTTTTTTATTTTTGCCTGACATCCACTGTACGCACCACTCATGTTAGCGGGCTCCATCATAAGTTTGTGCTCTTAATCCACGACAGTGGTAAATTGAGTCTAGTTAGTACATCACATATAGTCGAGGATATTGTTTCACTAGTTGTATTGGAAACACTGTACAAACCAAGAATTGTCTCATGGACGTCAAGATTCTCATCTACGTATAGTACATATTGCTTCCTGTTCGGCACCTGTAATATCTTGAGTGCCATCAACCATTCATGCAAAGATTTTACTTTGCTGCACTTCGCGTGCTATGTTCCTCAATATTTGATAGCTGAACATCTCCATTATTTCATTCTGAGCCTGGGGTGATGTGAATGTGGTTTTCTTTTATAAGTAGGCCGTCAACTCAGCATCTTCCTCTTCCAGGAGCTCCTAAAGGTATACTCCACTGGCTCCTCCAATTCCCCTGTAAAAGGCATCTATTTTCTGCCTTGGCACAATGAAAGCATATGACTTTTGAGTCTGATTGTCGAAGTGTAGCCATGGAAACTCATCAAACCACTTGCCCTGGAAGTTGATATTTTGAGATTTTGTTTGTCGTCGTGGTATTAGTTGTGCGTCTTGATGATATGGCTTTCCACACTGTATCTGTGGTGTGTCAGATTTTTTCATCACTGCACAAACTTGTTTCACAACTATCTGGTGGTTCATGATGTGCAATAGTTGCACAAATATTTTCAGACTCGTCCTCTGATGACATGGTATTTCTCTGTATGGCAAGTGTTATTCCTTTGCTTGAGGTTGTTGGATTATCTGCATCTACATTGTCACTTGTAGTACCAGTAACTGGCTTGCAGAACTGTATAATATCGGAAAGTTTCAGACGCTTGCTTGTCATAGTTGGACTCTGTTTCTCAGATGACTCAACAGGCTAAAATACAGTCTTTATTGAAAAACTCTAACATACAACGAACGACGATAGAACAGAATGGAAGTAGGACTGAACTTTACAATGTATTTAAGTCGAACGCGCGAACCTCACAGTGACTACCGAGCCAACTGACCGCCTGGATATCGCTGGGACAATAATGTGCTAGTTACAACACAAGTAATTGCAAGTTTCGAAAAAGAGAATATATTGTTATTTTACCATAAAGCACCAGCACTTTATTAGAGGGCGGTGATAATCTGAAATTTCATGGATTAATGAGGGCCACAAACACAGGTCTAAT